>NC_053027.1:393316441-393427787 GCF_003073215.2 Triticum urartu | reverse complement strand
GAATTCAAAAAGATAATAGGACTATCATGTGTGGGTGCAATAGCAATAATTTAATTCTTAACATAAGGAACTATAGAAAGTTCATCTCCATAAGCATTAATTCATATTGGCATCATGGCCACAAGCATAACAAGCATCAAGTTCATCAAAAAGGGATATTTCAAATGAATCCAATTGATCATACCAATCATCATAGCATTCATCCTTCGGTAAGCAGGAAGGGCAATTAAACAATGTATGAGTTGAAGAGTTACTCTCATTAGAAGGTGGGCATGGGTAGCTAATTCGTTCTTCCTCCTTTTGTTCTTTGCTCTCCTCATCATCTTTTTCATCTAATGAGCTCACAGTTTCAGCAATTACTTCTTCCATAGATTCCTGCAAAATATTAGTCTCTTCTTGGATAGCGGAGACTTTCTCAATAAATTCATCAATATTGGCATTGTATTTATAATTCTCGTAGCAATATTTAAGTATGGCATCATTTTCAGATCTATAAACAACATCATAATATTCTTCATATTCTTACAAACAAACATTTAATCTCACAAGCACCCTTAAAAGCAAAAAAAATCTTCTATTCATTCCGCATCATAGTAATCATATATACCATTAGCATAAGAAGCCAATGTTTCATTATCATTAAATTCACATGAAAAGGGAAGGTGTGGAGCCTTCATCCTAGAGCAACAAGTATAATCATATCTCAAGCATAAATTCCAATCATACCATTGCAAACAATCAATTTGATCCCATAAGACTTTCCTTTTTGAGTCAGGCAATAACCCCTAGAGTATCCATGTTGATCCAACATGTCTCCCATTATCAAGTTGAATCGGGTTTTCTCAGGATTATCAAAGTAGTGTTTAATATTTTCCACATAGCGAGCATCAAGGGTTTTAGGAGGTTCTCCATCTCCATGAGGAGGAAGTACAACTACTTTTTTGGAATTTCGTGTTCCATATCCATAACTAAAGATAGAAAACAACTTAGAACAGAAAATAAAAACTACTTAGAGATAAAGCAAACAAGCACACATGAGAATATTCACCCCACGTTGTTGCTCCCCGGCAACGGCACCAGAAAAAGGTCTTCATAGACCACAAGTATAGGTGATAAATTGTAGCTTTTTCGATAAATAAGAGTGTCAAAACCAATCAGGTGCTAAAGGTAGGATTTATATTCCCTTCAAGTTCTATCGACCACCGATACAACTCTACGCACACTTAACGTTCGCTTTACCTAGAACAAGTATGAAACTATTTTGTAGGTGTAGGATAAGTTTGCAAGAATAAAACTAGAAATACTTAGTGGAAATAAAACTAGGAGTAATTTGCAAGATAATGAAAGTTAGTTGTTTAGTAGAAAGATTTTAGTAACACAAGAGAAGGATTTTGTCCCTAGGCAATCGATAACTAGACCGGTAATCATAATTGCCATTTTATAGGAGGGAGAGACATGAGCTAACATAGTTTATGTACTTGGATCATATGCACTTATGATTGGAACTCTAGCAAGCATCCACAACTACCAAAGATCATTAAGGAAAAATCCAACCATAGCATTAAGTATCAAGTCCTCTTTACTCCCATACGCAACAACTCCCTTACTCGGGTATATGATTCAGTCACTCACGCCACCCACCATAAGCGAATCAAGAATGTATTACAACACCCTACAAAGGGGACCCCTCATGCTTGCGTGACACGAAGGGCACCATAGGAATCACCAAAATAAAACATACAACTCAAACCAATCATGATCGTCAATTTACCCATTGGACAAAATGGATCTACTCAAACATCATAGGATAGTCATACATCATTGGATAATGATATATAGCATTAAGCACCATGTTTAAGTATATATTACAGCGGGGAGAGGAGGTGTTACACCGCTGCATAGAGGGGGGAGAGTTGGTGATGATGGCGGCGAAGTTGTTGGTGTGGATCGTCGTCACGATGGTTACCCCAACAGCACTCCGGTGCCACTGTGAGAGAGGGGAGAGAGCCCCCCTGTTGGGAACCGTTGCATCAAAAACAAAAAAATTCTACGCACACGCAATGATCTATCCATGGAGATGCATTGCAATGAGAGGGAGAGTGCGTCTACGTACCCTCATAGACCGTAAGCGGAAGCATTTCACATCGCGGTTGATGTAGTCAAACTTCTTCGCGCTTAGACCGATCAAGTACCGAAGGCACGACACCTCCGCGTTCTGCACCCATTCAGCTCGGTGACGTCCCTCGCCTTCTTGATCCATCAAGATGTCGAGGTAGTAGATGAGTTCCGTTAGCACAACGATGTGGTGATAGTGATGGTGAAGTGATCTCCGCAGGGCTTCGCCTAAGCACTATGAAAATATGACCGGGGGTGTAAACGGTGGAGGGGTGTGCCGCACACGGCTAGGCAATTGTCTGGTGTGTGATAGGCGCCCCCCTCCCACATATATATAGGTGGGAGGGAGGGAGGAACAGCCATAGGAGGCGCCCAAGTAGGAGGAATCCTACTTGGAATCCCCTCCAAGCTGCGCCCCCTCCACTGCCATATATAACCGAGGGGGAAGGAAAGAGGGGAGGGGAGGGAAGGAAGTGGGAATCCTAATCCACACTTTCCTTTCCCTTCCCCCCTTTCCTTCTCCTCCTTAGGACGGCTCATATGGGGGAGCACCAGCCCCTTGTGGCTGGTGCGTTTTCCCTCTTGGTCCATAAGTCCCATATCTTTTGCCAGGGGTTCCCGGAACCCCTTCCGGTGACCCGATAAGTACCCGTTACCCCCCGAAATACTTCCGGTGTCCAAATACCATCGCCCTATATATCAATCTATATCGCTCGACAATTTCGAGACTCCTTGTCATGTCTGTGGTATCATCTGGGACTCTGAACAACAATCGGTCACCAAATCACATAACTCATATAATACTATATCGTCATCGAACATTAAGCGTACGGACCCTACGGGTTCGATAACTATGTAGGCATGACCGAGACACCTCTCCGGTCAATAACCAATAGCGGAACCTGGATGCCCATATTGGCTCCTACATATTCTACGAAGATCTTTATCAGTCGAACCGTTATGACAACATACGTAATTCCCTTTGTTCATCGGTATGTTACTTGCCCGACATTCGATCATCGGTATCTTCATACCTAGTTCAATATTGTTACCGACAAGTCTCTTTACTCGTTCTGTAATGCATCACCTTGTGACTAACTCCTTAGTCGTTTGCTTGCAAGCTTATGATGTGTATTACCGAGAGGGCCTAGAGATACCTCTCCGATACTCGGAGTGACAAATCCTAATCTCGATCTATGCCAACTCAACAAACACCTTGGGAGATACCTGTAAAGCATCTTTATAATCACCTAGTTACGTTGTGACGTTTTATAGGACATAAGGCATTCCTCCAGTATCCGGGAGTTGCATAATCTCATAGTTGAAGGAATATGTATTTGACATGAAGAAAGCAATAGCAATAAAACTAAACAATCATTATGCTAAGCTAAGAGATGGGTCTTGTCCATCACATCATTCTCCTAATGATGTGATCCCGTTATCAAATGACAACTCATGTCCATGGTTAGGAAACCTTAACCATCTTTGATAAACAAGCTAGTCTAGTAGAGGGTCACTAGGGACACAGTGTTTATTTATGTATTCACACATGTATCAAGGTTTCTGATTAATACAGTTCTAGCATTAATAATAGGGATTTTTATTTCTGCACCCTAGTTCGTTAGTTGTACTCATTCATCCCCATGCTCTTAACTTTTGCTCACTTTTCCCCACCCCCTTGGCCGAAACCCTCAGAACAGGTTACAACGGACGTTGCCGTCGGGTCAATGCCTTTGACTGTTAACATTGATGAGTGGGGTCGCGTAGGCCCGAGTCCACCTTTGACCGTTTACCCGTATAGTGGTTTTGTATGCTGACCGTACAGTGGTATTCGTATATGTGGGCGCATGCAACTGACCGCGGTCGTGTGGTAGCACGTGTCGATGGGACATGCCCGAAATGTCCCATCGTATAAAGAGGGGGAACCACCTCCCAGCACATCGCCCCTACCATTTCCCCTAGGGTTTTCCCCCAAATCCCCTCCCTGCCGCATCGTCTTCCTGTC
The DNA here is from genome assembly GCF_003073215.2 of Triticum urartu. NCBI lineage: Eukaryota > Viridiplantae > Streptophyta > Magnoliopsida > Poales > Poaceae > Triticum > Triticum urartu. The sequence goes on along the minus strand of NC_053027.1, from coordinate 393,423,667 downwards.
CCCCACCGGTCTCGCTCTCCTCCACTGCCTCCACCATACCGTCTTGCTCTCCCCCACCGCATCCTCTTCCTCACCTTCATCGCCTCCATCTATCCGATGGCGGAAGCTCGTGGCGACGCCGGCATAGCGGCCGGAGATGTAGTGGAGGTACAGGGCGCGGTGACCGCAGATGAAGTGAAGGACGTTGGCGACGTCCATAGCGGTGTGGGGAAACTTGCAACCACTGTGGATGTGGATAAGGAGGTGACGGGCTCTGCCTCAATGCTGCCGGAGCAGAAGGTGACGGCGTCGAGCGGTGCAGTCCATCCCGATACCCCTAATGCGCAGCCTGGCGAGGAGCAGGAGGTATTTGCACTTGCTTGTTAGTCGCAATATTTAGGATATTAGCTTGTAGAGTTAGTTGCATTGGTTAGATTGTGATTCATACGGTAGTACAGATGGTTAGAGTAGTTGGTTTGACGGATGGGACAAGGTTTTTTGTATGGGGGGGGATGGGGGGTTTTGTACTAGGGTTTGTTGGATTACATTCGTTGCAAAAATGCTAGATAGATCTGTATGAGGGATAGGGATCTCTGTGATTCAATGCTACACAGATGTATGCTTATTAGATTTTGTTTTTAATGCTACACAGATTGGGTTTTTTAATGCTATAGACATGTATGCTTATTAGATTGGGTCCCTATTAGATTTATTTTTGAATGCTACGCAGATTGGGGTTTTGAATGTCATATGCCCAAATTGAATCCTTTATTAAGAATTTATTTGATTCATTAGTATATAAATTTGTCCACAATATGTAGTTATATTAGCTCTGTTGTTCAATGTGTGTGCATGACAATGGAAAATGCAAATAGGATCATAGTATATTAGCCCTATGATCAATGTGTCATCTAAAATTTCCCCAATTTTCAATTGGCTTATGTATTTACTAATGATGGGTGTAATTGTAAATTTAGGAGGATGATGGTTCAAGAAAAAAGAGGAAGCTAGCCCTTAGTGGGTTCAACCCGTACGATCCAGAGTATAGTGATGAGGAAGAATATGAGGTAAGCCTACTTGAAATTTAGATTGTTCATTTAGTTCCTTTGACATGGTGTATATGAATCTATAATATGTTAATGTAATTCATTCATGTGTGCAGTATGATTTTGGAGAAGATGTGTACAAGGGCAATGTCACGTCCTTCACAATGAAGGAGGTGGAGAAGATCAAGGCCAAGGGAGTTGCCTCCTTCTACAACCGCAAGATCAAGAAGTGTCACTCCCCTACTGCACCACCAAGACAAAGCCAAAGGATGGCCGCTTCGATCACCTTGTGTCTCATGCAGAGGATGTAGCGATTCACAGGGAGGACTACATGATCAGGGGGCAGCATGCTGCCCTCACGAAGGCCCTGTCTCCGGTGTGATGTGATGAACTGAATGTGGTAGCATGTTTTATCTTTATCTTTTGGGTTACTTTTGGTGGACTGAATGTGGCTGTTTATGATGTGTTGAACTGAATCTATGGTGATGGTAGTAATGTATTATGCTATCTATATTTGTTTGTCCTTAAATTTGCCTGTGGTGTATGGTTAGTTCTGTTTAGATGTTGTGAACTAGGAGTTTAGGTGCTGGAATGAGCACACATGTTGTTTTAGTATTGCTTCACTGATCAGACATGCTGCTTTTTCTCACCACATTAGGTGCTGCAATGATCACACATATTTATTAATCAAATGCATGCTTTTTCCCACCAACATGTTGAAGGAAATATGCCCTAGAGGCAATAATAAAGTTATTATTTATTTCCTTATATCATGATAAATGTTTATTATTCATGCTAGAATTTTATTAACCGGAAACATGATACATGTGTGAATACATAGACATACAGAGTGTCACTAGTATGCCTCTATTTGACTAGCTCGTTGATCAAAGATGGTTATGTTTCCTAGCCATATACGTGAGTTGTCATTTGATTAACGAGATCACATCATTAGGAGAATGATGTGATTGACTTTCCCATTCCGTTAGCTTAGCACTTGATCGTTTAGTTTGTTGCTATTGCTTTCTTCATGACTTATACATGCTCCTATGACTATGAGAAACTCCCATTTATCGGAGGAACACTTTGTGTGCTACCAAACGTCACAACGTAACTGGGTGATTATAAAGGTGCTCTACAGGTGTCTTCGAAGGTACTTGTTGGGTTGGCGTATTTCGAGATTAGGATTTGTCACTCCGATTGTCGGAGAGGTATCTCTGGGCCCACTCGGTAATACACATCACTCAAGCCTTGTAAGCATTGTAACTAATGAGTTAGTTGTGGGATGATGTATTACGGAATGAGTAAAGAGACCTGCTGGTAACGAGATTGAACTAGGTATTGAGATACCGACGATCGAATCTCGGGCAAGTAACATACCGATGACAAAGGGAACAACGTATGTTGTTATGTGGTTTGACCGATAAAGATCTTCGTAGAATATGTAGGAGCCAATATGAGCATCCACGTTGCGCTATTGGTTATTGACCGTAGACGTGTCTCGGTCATGTCTACATAGTTCTTGAACCCGTAGGGTCCGCATGCTTAAAGTTCGATGACAGTTATATTATGAGTTTATGTGTTTTGATGTACCGAAGGTAGTTCGGAGTCCCGGATGTGATCAGAGACATGACGAGGAGTCTCGAAATGGTCAAAACATGAAGATTAATATATTGGACGACTATATTCGGACACCGGAATGGTTCAGGGGGTTATCGGATATATACCGGAATACCGGGGGGTTACTGGAACCCCCCGGGGGTTATTGGGCCTCATGGGCCCAAGTGGTGGAACAGGAGAGGCGGCAGGAGGTGGCGCGCGGCCTCCTTGCCCCAATCTGAATTGGGAAAGGGAAGGGGGCGGCGGCCCCCCTTCTCCTTCCTGCTCCCCACCTCCTCCTTCCCCCTTCTCCTAGTTGGAATAGGAAAGGGGGGGGGGAAACCTACTTGGAGTAGGATTGCCCCCCGTTGGGCATGCCTCCTCCCCTTGGCCAGCCCCCTCCTCCTCCCCCCCATTCTATACGGAGGAGGGGGGCACCCCATAGACATACCAATTGATCTCTTAGATCTTTTAGACATGTGCGGTGCCCCCCTCCACCATAATCCACCTTGGTCATATCGTAGCGGTACTTAGGCGAAGCCCTGCGTCGGTAGAACATCATCATGGTCGCCAGGCCGTCGTGCTGGCGGAACTCTTCCTCAAAGCTCGGCTGGATCGGAGTTCGAGGGACGTCATCGAGTTGAACGTGTGTAGAACTCGGAGGTGCCGTGCGTTCGGTGCTTGATCGGTCGGATCGTGAAGACATACGACTACATCAACCGCGTTGTGCTAACGCTTCTGCTTTCGGTCTACGAGGGTATGTGGACACACTCTTCCCTCTCATTGCTATGCATCACCATGATCTCGCGTGTGCGTAGGAATTTTTTTTTGATATTACTACGTTCCCCAACAGTGGCATCCGAGCCTGGTTTTATGCGTTGATGTTATATGCACGAGTAGAACACAAGTGAGTTGTGGGCGATATAAGTCATACTGCTTACCAGCATGTCATACTTTGGTTCGGCGGTATTGTTGGATGAAGCGGCCCGGACCGACATTATGCGTACGCTTACGCGAGACTGGTTCTACCGACGTGCTTTGCACATAGGTGGCTGGCGGGAGTCAGTTTCTCCAACTTTAGTTGAACCGAGTGTGGCTACACCCGGTCCTTGAGAAGGTTAAAACAACACTAACTTGATGAACTATCGTTGTGGTTTTGATGCGTAGGTAAGAATGTTTCTTGCTCAGCCCGTAGCAGCCAGGTAAAACTTGCAACAACAAAGTAGAGGACGTTTAACTTGTTTTTGCAGGGCATGTTGTGATGTGATATGGTCAAGACATGATGAAATATAAGTTGTTGTATGAGATGATCATGTTTTGTTGAAGTTATCGGCAACTGGCAGAAGCCTTATGGTTGTCTCTTTATTGCATAAGATGCAAGTGCCGAATAATTGCTTTACTTTATCGCTATAGTTTGCGAGACGACCATGTGACGACACATTGATATAGATCAAGATGATGGAGATCATGGTGTCATGCCGGTGATGATGGAGATCATGACGATGCTTTGGAGATTGAGATCAAAGGCACACGATGATGATTGCCATATCATGTCACATATTTTGATTGCATGTGATGTTTATCTTTTATACATCTTTTTTTTGCTTAGATCGACATTAGCATTATAAGATGATCTCTCACTAAATTTCAAGGTATAAGTGTTCTCCCTGAGTATGCACCGTTGTGAAAGTTCTTCATGCTGAGACACCATGTGATGATCGGGTGTGATAAGCTCTACGTTCAAATACAACGGGTGCAAAACAGTTGCACACGCGGAATACTCAAGTTAAACTTGACGAGCCTAGCATATGCAGATATGGCCTCGGAACACTGAGGCCGAAAGGACGAGCGTGAATCATATAGTAGATATGATCAACATAGTGATGTTCACCATTGAAACTACTCCATCTCACGTGATGATTGGACATTGTTTAGTTGATATGGATCACGTGATCACTTAGAGGATTAGAGGGATGTCTATCTAAGTGGGAGTTCTTAAGTAATTTGATTAATTGAACTTTAATTTATCATGAACTTAGTCCTGGTAGTATTAGCATATCTATGTTGTAGATCAATAGCTCGCGTTTAGCTCCCCTGTTTTATTTTTGATATGTTCCTAGAGAAAACTAAGTTGAAAGATGTTAGTAGCAATGATGCGGATTGGATCCGTGATCCGAGGATTATCCTCATTGTTGCACAGAAGAATTATGTCCTTGATGTACCGCTAGGTGACATACCTATTGCAGGAGAACATGCAGATGTTATGAACGTTTGGCTAGCTCAATATGATAACTACTTGATAGTTTAGTGCACCATTCTTAACGGCTTAGAATCGGGACTTCAAAGACATTTTGAACGTCATGGACCATATGAGATGTTCCAGGATTTGAAGTTAATATTTCAAGCAAATACCCGAGTTGAGAGATATGAAGTCTCCAACAAGTTCTATAGCTAAAAGATGGAGGATAATAGCTCAAGCGGTGAGCATGTGCTCAGATTGTCTGGGTACTACAATCGCTTGAATCAAGTGGGAGTTAATCTTCCAGATAAAATAGTGATTGACCGAATTCTCTAGTCACCATCACCAAGTTAGTAGAACTTCGTGATGAACTATAGTATGCAAGGGATGACGAAAACGATTCCCGAGCTTTTCATGATGATGAAATCGATGAAGGTAGAAATCAAGAAAAGCATCAAATGTTGATGGTTGACAAGACCACTAGTTTCAAGAAAAGGGCAAAGGGAAGAAGGGGAACTTCAAGAAGAATGACAAGCAAGTTGTTACTCATGAGAAGAAGCCCAAGTCTAGACCTAAGCCTGAGACTAAGTGCTTCTACTGCAAAGGAAATGGTCACTGGAAGTGGAACTGCCCTAGATACTTGGCGGATAAGAAGGATGGCAAAGTAAAAAAAGGTATATTGGATATACATGCTATTGATGTGTACTTTACCAGTGTTTATAGCAACCCCTCGGTATTTGATACTAGTTCAGTTGATAAGAGTAGTAACTTGAAACGGGAGTTGCAGAATAAACAAAGACTAGTTGAGGGTGAAGTGACGATGTGTGTTGGAAGTGGTTCCAAGATTGATATGATCATCATCGCACACTCCCTATACTTTCGGGATTAGTTTTGAACCTAAATAAGTGTTATCTGGTGTTTGCGTTGAGCATGAATATGATTTGATCATGTTTATTGCAATACGGTTATTCATTTAAGTTAGAGAATAATTGTTGTTCTGTTTACATGAATAAAACCTTCTATGGTCATACACCCAATGAAAATGGTTTGTTGGATCTCGATCTTAGTGATACACATATTCATAATATTGAAGCCAAAAGATGCAAAGTTAATAATGATAGTGCAACTCATTTGTGGCACTGCTGTTTAGGTCATATTGGTGTAAAGCGCATGAAGAAACTCCATGCTGATGGGCTTTCAGAATCACTTTATTATGAATCACTTGATGCTTGCAAACCATGCCTCATGGGCAAGATGACTAAGACTCCGTTCTCCGGAACAATGGAGCGAGCAACTGACTTATTGGAAATAATACATACTAATGTATGCTATCCGATGAGTGTTGAGGCTCGCGGCGGGTATCATTATTTTCTGACCTTCACAGATGATTTGAGCAGATATGGGTATATCTACTTGATGAAACAGAAGTCTGAAACATTTGGAAGATTCAAAGAACTTCAGAGTGAAGTGGAAAATCATCGTGACAAGAAAATAAAGTTTCTACGATCTGATCGCAGAGACAAATGTTTGAGTTACGAGTTTGGTCTTCAATTAAAAACAATGTGGAATAGTTTCACAAATTCGTGCCACCTGGAACACCACAGCATAATGGTGTGTCCGAACGTCAAAACCGTACTATTATTGGATATAGTGCAACCTATGGTGTTTCTTACCGATTTACCATTATAGTTTTGGGGTTATGCATTAGAGACATCTGCATTCACGTTAAAAAGGGAACCATCTAAATCCGTTGAGATGACACCGTGTGAACTATGGTTTGGCAAGAATCCAAAGTTGTCGTTTCTTAAATTATGGGGTTGCGATGCTTATGTGAAAAAGTTTCATCTTGATAAGCTCAAACCCAGGTCGGAGAAGTGCGTCTTCATAGGATACCCAAAAGTAACTGTTGGGTACACCTTCTATCACAGATCTGAAGGCAAGATTTTTGTTGCTGAGAATGGATCCTTTCTAGAAGGAGTTTCTCTTGAAAGAAGTGAGTGGGAGGAAAGTAGAACTTGATGAGGTAACTGTACCTGCTTCCTTATTGGAAAGTAGTTCATCACAGAAATCTGTTTCTATGACTCCTACACCAATGAGTGAGGAAGCTAATGATGATGATCATGTAACTTCAGATCAAGTTACTACCGAACCGTGTAGGTCAACCAGAGTGAGATCCGCACCAGAGTGGTACGGTAATCCTATTTTGGAGGTCATATTAATTGACCATGACGAACCTATGAACTATGCGGAAGCGATGATGAGCCCAGATTCCATGAAATGGCTTGAGGCCATGAAATCTGAGATGGGATCCATGTATGTGAACAAAGTGTGGACTTTGGTTGACTTGCCCGTTGATCGGAAAGCCATAGAAAATAAATGGATCTTCAAGAGGAAGACTGACGCTGATAGTAGTGTTACTATCTACAAAGCTAGACTTGTCGAAAAAGGTTTTGACAAAGTTCAAGGTGTTGACTACGATGAGATTTTCTCACTCATAGCGATGCTTAAGTCTGTACGAATCATGTTAGCAAATTGCCACATTTTATGAAATCTGGCAAATGGATGTCAAAACTAAATTACTTAATGGATTTCTTAAAGAAGAGTTGTATATGATGCAACCAGGAGGTTTTATCGATCCTAAAAGTTCTAAGAAAGTAAGAAATCTCTAGCGATCCATCTATGGACTGGTGCAAGCATCTCGGAGTTGGAATATATGCTTTGATAAAGTGATCAAAGCATATAGTTTTATACAGACTTGTGGTGAAGCCTGTATTTACAAGAAAGTGAGTGGGAGCACTACGACATTTCTGATAAATATATGTGAATGACATATTGTTGATCGGAAATAATGTAGAATTTTATGGAAAGCATAAAGGAGTATTTGAAAGTTGTTTTTCAAATAAAGACCTCGGTGAAGCTACTTACATATTGAGCATCAAGATCTATAGAGATAGATCAAGATGCTTGATAAGTTTTTCAATGAGTACATACCTTGACAAGATTTTGAAGTATTTCAAAATGGAACAATCAAAGAAAGAGTTCTTACCTATGTTACGAGGTGTGAAATTGAGTAAGAGTCAAAGCCCGACCACGGCAGAAGACAGAAAGAGAATGAAAGTCATTCCCTATGCCTCAGCCATAGTTTCTATAAAGTATGCCATGCTATGTACCAGATCTATTGTATACCCTACACTGTGTTTAGCAAGGGAGTACAATAGTGATCTAGGAGTAGATCACTGGACAACGATCAAAATTATCCTTAGTGGAATAAGGATATGTTTCTCGATTATGAAGGTGACAAAAGGTTCGTCGTAAAGGGTTACGTCGATGCAAATTTTGACACTGATCCATATGACTCTAAGTCTCAATCTGGATACATTTTGGAAGTGGGAGAAATTAGCTAGAGTAGCTCCGTGCAGAGCATTGTTGACATAGAAATTTGCAAAATACATAAGGATCTGAATGTGGCAGACCCGTAGGCTAAACTTCTCTCACAAGCAAAACATGATCACACCTTAGTACTCTTTGGGTGTTAATCACATAGCGATGTGAGCTAGATTATTGACTCTAGTAAACCCTTTGGGTGTTGGTCACATGACGATGTGAACTATGGGTGTTAATGACATGGTGATGTGAACTATTAGTGTTAAATCACATGGCGATGTGAACTAGATTATTGACTCTAGTGCAAGTGGGAGACTGAAGGAAATATGCCCTAGAGGCAATAATAAAGTTATTATTTATTTCCTTATATCATGATAAATGTTTATTATTCATGCTAGAATTGTATTAACCGGAAACATGATACATGTGTGAATACATAGACATACAAAGTGTCACTAGTATGCCTCTATTTGACTAGCTCGTTTATCAAAGATGGTTATGTTTCCTAGCCATAGACATGAGTTGTCATTTGATTAACGGGATCACATCATTAGGAGAATGATGTGGTTGACTTGACCCATTCCGTTATCTTAGCACTTGATCGTTTAGTTTGTTGCTATTGCTTTCTTCATGACTTATACATGTTCCTATGACTATGAGATTATGCAACTCCCATTTACTGGAGGAACACTTTGTGTGCTACCAAACATCACAATGTAACTGGGTGATTATAAAGGTGCTCTACACGTGTCTCCGAAGGTACTTGTTGGGTTGGCGTATTACGAGATTAGGATTTGTCACTCCGATTGTCGGAGAGATATCTCTGGGCCCACTCGGTAATACACATCACTCAAGCCTTGAAAGCATTGTAACTAATGAGTTAGTTGCGGGATGATTTATTACGGAATGAGTAAAGAGACCTGCCGGTAACGAGATTGAACTAGGTATTGAGATAACGACAATCGAATCTCGGCGACGTAACATACCGATGACAAAGGGAACAACATATGTTGTTATGTGGTTTAACCGATAAAGATATTCGTAGAATATGTAGGAGCCAATATGAGCATCCAGGTTCCTCTATTGGTTATTGACCGGAGACGTGTCTCGGCCATGTCTACATAGTTCTCGAACCCGTAGGGTCCGCACGCTTAAGGTTCGATGACAGATATATTATGAGTTTATGTATTTTGATGTATTGAAGGTAGTTCGGAGTCCCGGATGTGATCACGGACATGACGAGGAGTCTCGAAATGGTCGAGACATGAAGATTGATATATTGGATGACTATATTCGGACACCGGAATGGTTCCGGGGGTTATCGGATATATACCGGAGTACCGTGGGGTTACCGGAACCGCCCCGAGGGTTATTGGGCCTCATGGGCCCAAGTGGTGGAAGAGGAGAGGCGGCAGCAGGTGGCGCGCGGCCCCCCTTGCCCCAATCCGAATTGGGAAAGGGAAGGGGGAGGCGGTCCCCTTCTCCTTCCTTCTCTCCACCTCCTCCTTCCCCCTTCTCATAGTTGGAATAGGAAAGGGGGGCAAAACCTACTTGGAGTAGGATTCCCCCCCTTGGGCGCGCCTCCTCCCCTTGGCCGCCCCCCTCCTCCTCCCCCTTTATATACGGAGGAGGGGGGCACCCCATAGACACAACAATTGATCTCTTAGATCTTTTAGCCGTGTGCGGTGCCCCCCTCTACCACAATCCACCTCGGTCATATCGTAGCGGTGCTTAGGAGAAGCCTTGCGTCGGTAGAACATCATCATCATCACCACGCCATCGTGCTGACGGAAATCTCCCTCAAAGCTCGGCTAGATCGGAGTTCGAGGGACGTCATCGAGTTGAACGTGTGCAGAACTCGGAGGTGCCGTGCGTTCAGTGCTTGATCGGTCGGATTGTGAAGACGTACGACTACATCAACCGCATTGTGCTAACGCTTCCGCTTTCGGTCTACGAGGGTACGTGGACACACTCTCCCCTCTTGTTGCTATGCATCACCATGATCTTGCGTGTGCGTAGGATTTTTTTTGAAATTACTACGTTCCCCAACACATTTTCATTATCCGATGTTCTGAACTGACATTTGATAGGACAGTATAAATTCAAAAAAATGCAAGAAAAACCTTGGCAAACTATATATGTTTCTGTAGGAGATCATGTGTGAAAAATTTGAGGTGATTTAGAGGAGGTCAAAGAAATTTTAATTTGAGAAATGTGCTCCAAATGAGCTCCTAGGATAGGGAAAACAACCCATTTGTAATCAAGTTTTTTTGGACCTACTCTAAATGAGCCAAATGTTTTTTTATTAACATCTATTCAATCTATATAGTGTAGATGTCGGATTACGGGTTCCGGCAAAACCCTTGAAGTTCGAACTCTGGGATGCGCACGAAGATCTCTCTCCCCCAAGCTCACACTCTCGCAACGATCTCAAAGCCTAGCTCGCCGAACCCGAGGAACAAGAGACACAAGAGTTTATACTGGTTCGGGCCACTGTTTGCGGTGTAATACCCTACTCCAGTGTGGTGTGGTGGATTGCCTTGTAGGATGAGGATGTACAAGTACAAGGGAAGAACAACCTTCTGAGGAGAGGTGTTCTTGAGCTCGATGAGCTTGTGTGTGTCCGGAGGGTCTGAATGGTCCGTCCCCTCCTATGGTGGTGGCTGGTCCTATTTATAGAGGCCCGGGTCCTCTTCCCGAATATTAGGCGGGAAGGGATCCGACTGAAGGAAATATGCCCTAGAGGCAATAATAAAGTTATTATTTATTTCCTTATTTCATGATAAATGTTTATTATTCATGCTAGAATTGTATTAACTGGAAACTTGATACATGTGTGAATACATAGACAAACATAGTGTCACTAGTATGCCTGTACTTGACCAGCTCGTTAATCGAAGATGGTTGAGTTTCCTAGCCATGGACATGAGTTGTCATTTGATTAACGGGATCACATCATTAGGAGAATGATGTGATTGACTTGACCCATTCCGTTAGCTTAGCACTTGATCATTTAGTATGTTGCTATTGCTTTCTTCATGACTTATACATGTTCCTATGACTATGAGATTATGCAACTCCTGTTTACCGGAGGAACACTTTGTGTGCTACCAAGCATCACAACGCAACTGGGTGATTATAAAGGTGCTCTACAGGTGTCTCCGAAGGTACTTGTTGAGTTGGCGTATTTCAAGATTATGATTTGTCACTCTGATTGTCGGAGATGTATCTCTGGGCCCTCTCGGTAATGCACATCACTATAAGCCTTGCAAGCAATGTGACTAATGAGTTAGTTGCAGTATGATGCATTACGGAACGAGTAAAGAGACTTGCCGGTAACGAGATTGAACTAGGTATTGAGATACCGATGATGGAATCTCGGGCAAGTAACATACCGATGACAAAGGGGACAACGTATGTTGTTATGCGGTTTGACCGATAAAGATCTTCGTAGAATATGTAGGAGCCAATATGAGCATCCAGGTTCTGGTATTGGTTATTGACTGGAGATGTGTCTCGGTCATGTCTACATAGTTCTCGAACTCGTAGGGTCCGCACGCTTAACGTTCGGTAAAGATTTGTATTATGAGTTATGTGATTTGATGTACCGAAGGTAGTTTGGAGTACCGGATGAGATCGGGGACATGACGAGGAGTCTCGAAATGGTCAAGACGTAAAGATCTATATATTGGACGACTATATTCAGACATCGAAAGGTTCCGAGTGATTCGGGTATTTTTCGGAGTACCGGAGAGTTACGGGAATTCGTATTGGGCCTTAATGGGCCATACGGGAAAGGAGAGAAAGGCCTCAAAAGGTGGCCGCACCCCTCCCCATGGTCTGGTCCGAATTAGACTAGGGAGGGGGGCGCCCCCTTCCTTCCTTCTCCTTTTCCCTTCCCTTTTTCCTATTCCATGTGGGAGGAGGAATCCTAGGACTAGGGAGTCCAAGTAGGACTCCACACTTCTGGGGCATCCTAGGGGCTGGCCGGCCTCCCTTCCTCCATCCTTTATATATGGGGGCAGGGGGGCACCTCTATACACACTAGTTGATCTGTTGATCTCTCTCAACCGTGTGCGGTGCCCCCCTCCACCATATTCCACCTCGGTCATATCGTAGCGGTGCTTAGGCGAAGCCCTGCGTCGGTAGCAACATCATCACCATCATCACGCCGTCATGCTGATGGAACTCTCCCGTGAAGCTCTGCTGGATCGGAGTTCGTGGGACGTCATTGAGCTGAACGTGTGCTGAACTCGGAGGTGCCGTACGTTCGGTACTTGGACCGGTCGGATCGTGAAGACGTACGACTACATCAACCGCGTTGTGCTAACGCTTCCGCTTTTGGTCTACGAGAAGCTATCGTTGTGGTTTTGATGCGTTGGTAAGAACAGTTCTTGCTCAGCCCGTAGCAGCCACGTAAAACTTGCAACAACAAAGTAGTGGACGTCTAACTTGTTTTTGCAAGGCTTGTTGTGATGTGACATGGTCAAGACGTGATCAGATATAAATTGTTGAATGAGATGATCATGTTTTGTTAAAGTTATCGGCAACTGGGAGGAGCCTTATGGTGGTCTCTTTATTGCATAAGATGCAAGTGCCAAATAATTGCTTTGCTTTATCGCTATGCTATAGCAATAGTTGCAAGAGCAATAGTTGGCGAGACGACCATGTGATGACACATTGATATAGATCAAGATGATAGAGATCATGGTGTCATGCCGGTGATGATGGAGATCATGACGATGCTTTCGAGTTGGAGGTCAAAGGCATAAGATAATGATGGCCATATCATGTCACATATTTTGATTGCATGTGATGTTTATCTTTTATGCATCTTATTTTGCTTAGTTCGACGATAGCTTTATAAGATGATCTCTTACTAAAATTTCAAGGTATAAGTGCTCTCCCTGAGTATGCACCATTGCCAAAGTTTGTCGTGCCGAGACACCACGCGATGATCGGGTGTGATACGCTCAACGTTCATCTACAACGGGTGTAAGACAGTTTTGCACACGCAGAATACTTGAGTTAAACTTGACGATCCTAGCATATGCAGACATGGCCTCAGAATACTGGAGACCGAAAGGTCGAGCGTGAATTATATAGTAGATATGATCAACATAGTGATGTTCACCATTGAAAACTGCTCCATCTCACGTGATGATCGGACATGGTTTAGTTGATATGGATCACGTGATCACTTAGATGATTAGAGGGATGTCTATCTAAGTGGGAGTTCTTAAGTAATATGATTAATTAAACTTTAATTTATCATGAACTTAGTCCTGGTAGTATTAGCATATCTATGTTGTAAATCAATAGCTCGCGTTTAGTTCCTCTGTTTTATTTTTGATATGTTCCTAGAGAAAACTAACTTGAAAGATATTAGTAGCAATGATGCGGATTGGATCCGTGATCTGAGGATTATCCTCATTGCTGCACAGAAGAATTATGTCCTTGATGCACTGCTAGGTGACACACCTATTGCATGAGCAGATGCAGATGTTATGAACGTTTGGCTAGCTGAATATGATGACTACTTTATAGTTTAGTGCACCATGCTTAACAGCTTAGAATCAGGACTTCAAAGACGTTTTGAACTTCATGGATCATATGAGAAGTTCTAGGAGTTGAAGTTAATATTTCAAGCAAATACCCGAGTTGAGAGATATGAAGTCTCCAACAAGTTCTATAACTAAGATATGGAGGAGAATATCTCAAGAAGTGAGCATGTGCTCAGATTGTCTGGGTACTACAATCGCTTGAATCAAGTGGGAGTTAATCTTCCAGATAAAATAGTGATTGACAGAATTCTCTAGTCACCATCACCAAGTTAGTAGAACTTCGTGATGAACTATAGTATGCAAGGGATGACAAAAACGATTCCTGAGCTTTTCATGATGATGAAATCGATGAAGGTAGAAATCAAGAAAGAGCATCAAGTGTTGATGATTAACAAGACCACTAGTTTCAAGAAAAGGGCAAAGTGAAAGAAAGGGAACTTCAAGAAGAACGGCAAGCAAGTTGCTGCTCAAGTGAAGAAGCCCAAGTCTGGACCTAAGCCTGAGACTAAGTGCTTCTACTGCAAAGGGACTGGTCACTGGAAGCGGAACTGCCCCAAGTATTTGGCGGATAAGAAGGATGGCAAAGTGAACAATGCTATATTCGATATACATGTTATTTATGTGTACTATACTAGTGTTTATAGCAACCCCTCAGTATTTGATACTTGTTCAGTTGCTAAGAGTAGTAATTCGAAACGGGAGTTGCAGAATGAACAGAGACTAGTTAAGGGTGAAGTGACGATGAGTGTTGGAAGTGGTTCCAAGATTGATATGATCATCATCGCACACTCCCTATACTTTCGGGATTAGTGTTAAACCTAAATAAATGTTATTTGGTGTTTGTGTTGAGCATGAATATGATTTGATCATGTTAATTGCAATACGGTTGTTCATTTAAGTTAGAGAATAATTGTTGTTCTGTTTACATGAATAAAACCTTCTATGGTCATACACCCAATGAAAATGGTTCGCTGGATCTCGATCGTAGTGATACACATATTCATAATATTGAAGCCAAAAGATGCAAAGTTAATAATGATAGTGAAACTTATTTGTGGCACTGCCGTTTAGGTCATATTGGCGTAAAGCACATGAAGAAACTCCATGCTGATGGGCTTTTGGAATCACTTGATTATGAATCATTTTGATGCTTTCGAACCATGCCCCGTGGGCAAGATGACTAAGACTCCGTTCTCCGGAACAATGGAGCGAGCCACTGACTTATTGGAAATAATACACACCGATGTATGCAGTCGAATGAGTGTTGAGACTCATGGTTGTATCATTGTTTTCTAACCTTCATAGATGATTTGAGCAGATATGTGTATATCTACTTGATGAAACATAAGTCTGAAACATTCGAAAAGTTCATATAATTTCAGAGTGAAGTGGAAAATCATCGTAACAAAAAAATAAAGTTTCTACGATCTGATCGTGGAGGAGAATATTTGAGTTACGAGTTTGGTCTTCATTTGAAATAATGCGAAATAGTTTCGCAACTCACACCACCTGGAACACCACAGTGTAATGGTGTGTTCGAACATCATAACCGTAATTTATTAGATATGGTACAATCTATGATGTCTCTTACCGATTTACCACTATCATTTTGGGGTTATGCATTAAGGACAACTGCATTCACGTTAAATAGGGCACGATCTAAATCCCTTGAGACGACACTTATGAACTGTGGTTTGGCAAGAAACCCAAGTTGTCGTTTCTTAAAGTTTGGGGTTGCAATGCTTATGTGAAAAAGTTTCATCCTGATAAGCTCAAACACAAATCGGAGAAATGTGTCTTCATAGGATACCCAAAGGAGACTGTTGGGTACACCTTCTATCACATATCCGAAGGCAAGACATTCGTTGCTAAGAATGGATCCTTTCTAGAGAAGGAGTTTCTCTCAAAAGAAGTGAGTGGGAGGAAAGTAGAACTTGATGAGGTAATTGTACCTTCTCCCGAATTGGAAAGTAGTTCATCACAGAAATCTGCTCCAGTGATGCCTACACCAATTAGTGAGGAAGTTAATGATGATGATCATGAAACTTCAGATCAAGTTACTAACGAACCTCGTAGGTCAACCAGAGTAAGATTCGCACCAGAGTGGTACAGTAATCCTGTTCTGGAAGTCATGTTACTAGACCATGACAAACCTACAAACTATGAGGAAGCGATGATGAGCCCAAATTCCGCAAAATGGCTTGAGGCCATGAAATCTGAGATGGGATCCATGTATGAGAACAAAGTATGGACTTTGATTGACTTGCCCGTTGATCGGTGAGTCATTGAGAATAAATGGATCTTCAAGAGGAAGACAGATGCTGATAGTAGTGTTACTATCTACAAAGCTCGAATTGTCGCAAAATGTTTTCGACAAGTTCAAGGTGTTGACTACGATGAGATTTTCTCACTTGTATCGATGCTTAAAAGTCTGTCCGAATCATGTTAGCAGTTGCCGCATTTTATGAAATCTGGCAAATGGATGTCAAAACTGCATTCCTTAATGGATTTCTCAAAGAAGAGTTGTATATGGTGCAACCATAAGGTTTTGTCAATCCTAAAGGTGTTAACAAAGTGAGCAAGCTCCAGCGATCCATCTATGGACTGTTGCAAGCATCTCGGAGTTGTAATATACGCTTTGATGAGTTGATCAAAGCATATAGTTTTATACAGACTTGCGGCGAAGCCTGTATTTATAAGAAAGTGAGTGGGAGCACTACAACCTTTCTGATAAGTATATGTAAATGACATATTGTTGATCAGAAATGATGTAGAATTTTCTGGAAAGCATAAAGGAGTATTCGAAAGGAGTTCTTCAAAGAAAGACCTCGGTGTAGCTACTTACATATTGAGCATCAAGATCTATAGAGATAGATCAAGACGCTTGATAAGTTTTTTCAATGAGTACATACCTTGATAAGATTTTGAAGTAGTTCAAAATGGAACAGTCAAAGAAAGAGTTCTTGCCTATATTACAAGGTGTAAAATTGAGTAAGACTCAAAGCCCGACCAAGGTAGAAGATAGAAAGAGAATGAAAGTCATTCCCTATGCCTCAGCCATAGGTTCTATAAAGTATGCCATGCTCTGTACCAGATCTATTGTGTACCTCACCAAGCGTTTGGCAAGAGGGTACACTAGTGATCTAGGAGTAGATCACTGGACAGCGGTCAAAATTATCGTTTGTGGAATAAGGAAATATTTCTCGGTTATGGAGGTGATAAAGAGTTCATCGTAAAGGGTTACGTCGATGCAAGCTTTGACACCAATCTGGATGACTCTAAGTCTCAATCTAGATACATATTGAAAGTGGGATCTATTAGCTAGAGTAGCTCCGTGCATAGCATTGTAGACATAGAAATTTGCAAAATACTTACGGATCTGTATGTGACAGACCCGTTGACTAAAATTATCTCACAAGCAAAACATGTTCACACCTTAGTACTCTTTGGGTGTTAATCACATAGTGATGTGAACTAGATTACTGACTCTAGTAAAACCATTGGGTGTTGGTCACATGTCAATGTGAACTATGGGTGTTAACCACATAAAGATGTGATCTATTGATGTTAAATCACATGGCGATGTGAACTAGATTATTGACTCTAGTGCAAGTGGGAGACTGAAGGAAATATGCCCTAGAGGCAATAATAAAGTTATTATTTATTTCCTTATTTTATGATAAATGTTTATTATTCATGCTAGAATTGTATTAACCGAAAACTTGATACATGTGTGAATACATAGACAAACATAGTGTCCCTAGTATGCCTCTACTTGACTAGCTCGTTAATCGAAGATGGTTGAGTTTCCTAGACATGGACATGAGTTTTCATTTGATTAACGGGATCACATCATTAGGAGGATGATGTGATTGACTTGACCCATTCCATTAGCTTAGCACTCGATCGTTTAGTATGTTGCTATTGCTTTCTTCATGACTTATACATGTTCCTATGACTATAAGATTATGCAACTCCCGTTTACCGGAGGAACACGTTGTGTCCTACCAAACGTCACAACATAACTGGGTGATTATAAAGGTGCTCTACAGGTGTTTCCGAAGGTACTTGTTGAGTTGGCGTATTTCAAGATTAGGATTTGTCACTCCGATTGTCGGAGAGGTATCTCTGGGCCCTGTCGGTAATGCACATCACTATAAGCCTTGCAAGCAATGTGACTAATGAGTTAGTTGCAGGATGATGCATTATGGAACGAGTAAAGAGACTTGCCGGTAATGAGATTGAACTAGGTATTGAGATACCGACGATCGTATCTCGGGCAAGTAACATACCGATGACAAAGGGAACAACGTATGTTGTTATGCGGTTTGACCGATAAAGATCTTCATAGATTATGTAGGAGCCAATATGAGCATCCAGGTTCCGCTATTGTTTATTGACTGGAGATGTGTCTCGGTCATGTCTACATAGTTCTCGAACCCATAGGGTCCGCACGCTTAACGTTCGGTGACGATTTATATTATGAGTTACGTGATTTGATGTACCAAAGGTAGTTTGGAGTCCCAGATGAGATCGGGGACATGACGAGGAGTCTCGAAATGGTTGAGACGTAAAGATCTATATATTGGACGACTATATTCGGACATCGGAAAGGTTCCGAGTGATTCGGGTATTTTTTGGAGTACCGAAGAGTTACGGGAATTCGTATTGGGCCTTAATGGGCCATACGGGAAAGGAGAGAAAGGTCTCAAAAGGTGGCCGCACCCCTCCCCATGGTTTGGTCCGAATTGGACTAGGGAGGGGGGGGGCCCTTCCTTCCTTCTCCTTTTCCCTTCCCTTTTTCCTATTCCATGTGGGAGGAGGAATCCTACTAGGACTAGGGAGTCCTAGTAGGACTCCACACTTGTGGCGCGCCCTAGGGGCTGGCCGGCCTCCCCTCCTCCATCCTTTATATACGGGGGCAGGGGGCACCTCTATACACACAAGTTGATCTGTTGATCTCTCCCAACCGTGTGCGGTGCCCCCCTCCACCATATTCCACCTCGGTCATATCGTAGTGGTGCTTAGGCGAAGCCCTGCGTCGGTAGCAACATCATCACCGTGATCACACCGTCATGCTGACGAAACTCTCCCGTAAAGCTCTGCTGGATCGGAGTTCGCGGGACGTCATCGAGCTGAACGTGTCTTGAACTCGGAGGTGCCGCCGTACGTTCGGTACTTGGATCGGTCGGATCGTGAATACGTACGACTACATCAACTGCATTATGCTAACGCTTCCGCTTTCGGTCTACGAGGGTACGTGGACAACACTCTCCCCTCTCGTTGCTATGCATCACCATGATCATGTGTGTGTGCGTAGGAAATTTTTGAAATTACTGCATTCCCCAACAACCACAACGGCCAATTTGAAGGGGGACAACTAATACAAGTTATCCTCACAAAAGGTGGTCTTTGCCTGCCAAAGGCTCTGGTGGTGACGCCGTCGTGGGCTCCGTGGTGACGTCCATCCTGCCGTCCTGCTGGTCTTGGTCTCGTTGCACCGATATGGAAACCTTTATCTGAAGCCTTGGGACTCCTCGTCTACGCTTGCCTCTTTAGCCCAAAAGAGGCAACTGGTACTCTGCGCCCGCTGGCGCCCGCCTGGCGGCCGCCTGGCCTTGGTCGTCATGGCTCACATCATGCGAACCTCGCGAGGTGCCCCTCGCCTTGATCTCTCCACTCCTCGTGAGCCAGCCTAGTGAGGCTGCCCTTGAGGAGGTCTTGTGTCGTCTGCCTCGCGAGGCTTGGCCCCTCACGAGGGTCTTGAGTGTTTGTTGATGAAGATGGGCCATACCAGGCCGCTGGCGGAGCCACACCCTGGGCCGCAGGCAGGCAAGTCTAGTTACCCCGTACCCACGACGCCGACAGTAGCCCCCGGGCCCAAGGCGCACTCGTACTTGGCTTCGCGGTGAAGCCAAGGGTCAAGTGCGGAGCACCGCGGACCCCAATAGCCTGCGGCCTTGATCGACGCATGGCGACTGATGGGACGTGGGCGCCTCCACTTCCCCATGTAGCCTCGATTTCCGCCTGGCTAGGCAACCACCGTTGTCTACGTAGCTCCACCTCCTTTACATGAAGCACTCTCCGCCGCTCCCTCATCTTCCGAAAGGCAGCGGATCTCTTCCCCTGGTCCAATCTGACACCAACTCCCCCGGCCGCCATGGCACCAAGCCGGAAGAAGAAGGGAAGGAAGGAGTCCAGTACCTCGGCCCCTACGACGCCGGTCTGCCATCGAGCGGTCGGTGGTGCTCAACCAAGAGGCGATGGGCAAGGTGCGCCTGATGCTTGCCGCTGATTTCATTGAGTGGGGGGCAACGGTGGCCTGGCCTGCTTCCCGCACCGAAGTTGACAGGACGACCACTGAGGTCCCCATCCATCTTCACGCCCTCTGAGAATGCTTGATTCCCCCCTCTCCAATTTCTTCAATGCGGCGCTTTCGCATTACCAGATCAACGTGCTGCATCTCGATCCCCAATCCATCATCCTCCTTGCTGTCTTTGCCTTCGCCTGCGAAGCCATGGTGGGCATTTCCCATTCCGTGGCCCTGCTTCACCACTTCTTCTCGCTGCACCTGACAGACCCTCTCCAGTGCTCAGGGTGTGTGTCCCTTCAGGCCGTCGTGGCGACAGCCGGTTCGGGGATCGGCTTCGAGCTCTCGCCGATCGTCGAAGGCTTTAGGAAGAGGTGGGTGTTTGTGGATGTCGGCGTGCGCAGCCCCCTGCTACTGCTCCCCCGGATTCCAGCCGCTCTGAGCTCCGGTTGGGGGCACGCGAAGCTCATCGATCGGCGGCTCGCCCATGTCTGGCTCCGGCTTGGCAGGCTGAAGGACCTCGGAGTGATGGCGCCCATGGTGGCGAAGGATTTCATCCGGTGTCGCATCACTCTGCTTCAGAGCCACTCTCGCCAATGTGGACCTTCTCTGGCTACGGGGACCACATGAGGCTTCAGGCTCCGGCTCTTCCTCCTGAGGCACGGCACATGGTGCTCGAGCTCCTGACGGGCGACCCGATGCCAGCCAACCTGCTGGGGGAGGGCTGTCTTCTGTACTACTGCTCGAACAAGGTGGAGTTCGTGAAGCAGATGCCCCTCTTCGACGAATGGGGACCACGCCTAGTTGGCCTTGAAGGGCCTCGCGAGAGACCTGTCTTTGTGGCCCCCCTGCCAGCTGCGAGCGGTATGCCCGCTGAGGGAGTCCAGGATTAGGGGGTCCTCGGACAGCCAGACTATATACTTTGGCCGGACTATTGGACTTTGAAGATACAAGATTGAAGGCTTCATCCCGTGTCCGGGTGGGACTCTGTAACACCCTCGATGCGACTATATCTCCCACATGTCGAGGCACGACTTAGAGGCATAATCGCATTGAAGGCATATGTCGCAAGTTAGGCAATCTTCACAACATCCCATGTAATATAGATAATAAAAGGGGAGATAACATAGTTGGCTTACACTCGCCACGTCAATCAAGTACATAAATAACATTACATCATCCAAACACTCATGGCCCGACTACGGCGCCAAAATAAAAGATAACCCAACAAGCGACACGGTCCCGATCACCCCCAACTGGGCACCACTACTGATCATCAAGAAAGGAAACATAGTAACGTTGAGAGTCCTCGTCGAACTCCCACTTGAGCTCAAATGCGTCTCCTGGAGCGGAATCATCGGGCCCTGCATCTGGTGTAATAGTAATCTGTGAGCCACAGGGACTCAGCAATCTCGCACCCTCGCGATCAAGACTATTTAAGCTTATAGGTAAGGCAGGGTAAATATTGGTGGAGCTGCAGCAAGCGACTAGCAAATATGGTGGCTAACTTATTCGCAAAAGAGAGCGAGAAGAGGAGGAAAAGCGCGAGCGAGAAACTAGAGAGCAACCTGCGCAAACATTACTCCAACACCGTGTCCACTTTTCGGACTCCACCGAGAAGAGGCCATCACGGTAACACACTCAGTTGATTCATTTTAATTAAGTTAAGGTTCAAGTTATCTACAACAGGACATTAACAAATTCCCATCTGCCTATAACCGCGGGCATGGCTTTCGAAAGTTCAAATCCCTGCAGGGGAGTCCCAACTTAGCCCATGACAAGCTCTCACGGTCAACGAAGGAATAGACCTCCTCCCAAGACGTTCCGATCAGACTCGGTATCTCGGTTCTCCAAGACACTTCGACAGGTTAAAACAAGACCAGCAACACCGCCCGAATGTGCCGACAAATCCCGATAGGAGCTGCACATATCTCTTTCTCAGGGCACACTCAGATTGTCTTAGGTACGGGTAGGCCAGCTCAGAGTTGCCCCTGGTGGCCACCGGCAGCTGATAGGTGGACCAACACTCAAAGGAGCACTGGCCCGGGGGGTTTAAAATAAGATGACCCTCGGGCTCCGGAAACCCAAGGGAAAAAGAGGCTAGGTGGCAAATGGTAAAACCAAGGTTGGGCATTGCTGGAAAAGCTTTAAACAAGGTGAACTATCAAGGGGTTCCCATTATAACCCAACCGCATAAGGAACGCAAAATCCGGGAACATAACATCGATATGACGGAAACTAGGGCGGCAAGAGTGGAACAAAACACTAGGCGAGAGGCCGAGCCTTCCACCCTTCACCAAGTATATATATGCATTAAGATAACATGGCAATCTAATGATATCCCAACAAGTAAATAAAAGTTCCAACAAGGAACGGCCTCCAATCTTCACCTGCAACTAGCAACGCTATAAGAGGGGCTGAGCAAAGCGGTAACATAGCCAAACAACGGTTTGCTAGGAACATGGTGGGTTAGAGGTTTGACATGGCAATTTGGGAGGCTTGAAAGCAAGTGGTAGGCATCGTAGCAATGGCATAGCAAAAGAGCGAGCAAACTAGCATAGCAAAGATAGTAGTGATTTCGAGGGTATGATCATCTTGCCTGCAAAGTTGTCAGAGTTGACTGGATCCTCGAAAGCAAACTCAACGGGATCCTCGTTAGAGAACTCATCTCCCGGCTCTACCAAAACAAGACAAACAAGCAACAAGGACACAAATCAACCACGTGCAACGATCAAACAAGATGATGCAAAGATGATATGCTATGAGGGATGCGATGCGGGATGCATATGCAAGATTTGACAAGGGATGCATGAACCTGGCCTCAAATTGGGAATACAAATGTGCCACTGGAAAGATGAGATGAAATCGCTTGAAAACGATATAAAGAACGCCGGAATCGGAGTTATGGTTTGGAAATGGCAAGCGATTCAAATATGATACCGGTCTGCGATTTACAGCAAGTAGCCATCTAAATGCAATGATATGAATAAGCTACAGCACCCAAACATGACAACAAAATACATGGCAGGGATGCATTCATGATGCTTAACAAAAGTCTAGCACTGAGCTACGGCCAATTCATCCATTAACAGGTTCAAACAAGCATGGAAAAAATGCATATGGTAAACCGATTTCAGACTTAGTGAAATTAACACTTGTCTGGAATTTCAGATCAGGTAGCACTCTTTGGAGCAACAAACTACATGCTACAGGAACTGAACATGGCAAAGTAAAGCATGGCATGGAGCTACTCAAAGAGCTTAACAAAAGTCCCTTAGTGACCTTGAGCCAAAAGGGATCAGAAAATACAATTGCAAGCATGTGAACATAGCAAAAACATAATCAGTTCTCAGACTTAGTGAAAACTGGAGCATGCTGAAAACAGATATCAAGTAGGCATGTTTACAAGCTCGATGCACTCACTACGGTGCAAGTCATGATAAGCTAAGCATACACCCATCAAGAATACAAAAAATGCAAGCTAGACAAGGCAAGAACAATAGCATAGCATGCACAGATCAACTACAACATCATCGGCAAAATCGCAAACAAGTTGACAATCTGCCCAGATTCACAAAGTAGCAAAAGTAGAGCTCGATTGACTCAAGCTAGCATGCTCCATAATTTCAATCAAAGACATGGATGGATAGAGCACTATAAGATTAATAAAACATCCTTACTGGTCATCCTTAAAAGAGGCACGGATCACTAGGAAACAACATGAACATATGGCAATATGAGATAAACAGCTCAAAGACTTGGTGGAAATGCTAAGTCCCTGAAATCAGAATTGCCAAGTGCACCACTTTGCAAGCTTGTGCTAGTCACCACACACATCACAAAAATACATGGGTTGCACATCTGGAAAGATGACAAAACCCTTAACAAAACATATGTAGAACATCAGGGCATATCATGCACACAATAATCATGGCAAAAATGACAAAAAGCTAAATGGAGCAGCAGATCTGACAATTATCTCAAGTAGCCTCCTTCTAATAGCATTTCTGGCATCAAGATGAACTCAAATAAAAATGATGCAATGGAATGAAATGATCTACTCTCTGAGATGAACATTTTGATATGCTATATGCCAAAAACGGAGCTACGGATGCAAAGTTACGAGGCCATGAACAGAAGCATATGGATCTGGGATTTTGGGACTTAGAAGAAAATTCAACCTCCCAGATCTAGGGTTTGCACGTGCCCTGAGGTTCACCGGGATCTCGCCGGAGCCTTGCCGGCGTTGATGGCCATGCGGCGGCCGGAGTAGAGGGAGGAATAGGGGGGCCGGCTCGGGGCTCGCCGGAGCGCCGGAGACGGGCGGCGTGGCGGCGCGAGGCCGAGGCGTCGGTGGCGCGCGGAGGCGGGAGGTGCGACGGTGTCGGCGGCGAGGTCTGGTGGCTGCCGGCGCGGCGGCGCGACGGAGAAGCAGCGGCGGTGGGCGGAGGCGCGGGGCGGCGCCCGGATCTGGGCCGCGGGGGCCGGATCTGGGCCCTCCGGGCCGCGGCGGCGCGCGGGTGGCGGCGGTGACGTGGCAAGCGCGGAGTGGGCGGCGGCAATGTGTCCGGCCAGGGCGGACATGTCCGGCCGGCGCGGAGATGATTTTTAGGGTTTCGGACGAGGGGGATCCGGATTTTCGGGGAGAGGCCTTTAAATAGAGGTAGAGGGAGCTAGGAGAGTCCAAATGAGGTGCGGTTTTCGGCCACACGATCATGATCGAACGCTCTAGATGATGGAGAGGGTTTAGGTGGGTTTTGGGGCCAAATTGGAGGGGTGTTGGGCTGCAACACACACAAGGCCTTTTCGGTCCCTCGGTTAACCGTTGGAGCATCAAACGAAGTCCAAATGATACGAAACTTGACAGGCGGTCTACCGGTAGTAAACCAAGCCCGCTTGGCAAGTCTCAGTCCAATCCGGAAATTTTTAATCCCCACACACGAAAGAAAGGTAGAAATGACCATCGGAGGAGAACGAAGCGCCGGAATGCAAAACGGACAACGGGGAAAATGCTCGAATGCACGAGACAAACACGTATGCAAATGCAATGCACATGATGACATGATATGAGATGCATGACAACGACAACAACACACGGAGACAAAGACCCGAACCCGAGAAAATAAAATAACTTAAAGCCGGAAACGGCAAGAGTTAGAGTACAAATTGGGAAAGTTACATCCGGGGTGTTACAGACTCTCCTTTGCATGGAAGGCAAGCTTGGCAATTCGGATATGTAGATCTCCTTCTCTGTAACCGACTCTGTGTAACCCTAGCCCCATCCGGTGTCTATATAAACCGGAGGGTTTAGTCTGTAGGACAACAATAATCATATCATAGGCTAGCTTCTAGGGTTTAGCCTCTACGATCTCGTGGTAGATCAACTCTTGTAATACTCATATCATCAAGATCAATCAAGCAGGAAGTAGGGTATTACCTCCATCGAGAGGGCCCGAACCTGGGTAAGCATCGCGTCCCCCGCCTCCTGTTACCATCAGTCTTAGACGCACAGTTCGGGACCCCCTACCTGAGATCCACCGGTTTTGACACTGACATTGGTGCTTTCATTGAGAGTTCCACTATGCCGTCACGATAAAGGCTTGATGGCTCCTTCGATCATCGGCAACGATGCGATCCAGGGTGAGGTTTTTCTCCCCAGACAGATCTTCGTATTCAGCGGCTTCGTACTATGGGCCAACTCGCTTGGCCATCTAGAGCAGATTGATAGCTACGCCCCTGGCCATCAGGTCAGATTTGGAAGCTTGAACTACACTTCCGATATCCGCGGAGACTTGATCTTCGATGGATTAGAGCTCATGTCAGGCACGCCACACAGTCACGACGAGCATGACTTACCTCTGCCATCGGACGGTGTTCGGGAGATCACACCTACGGTTACTCCGGCCCTCAATCCAGAGCAGATCGTGCCATCTGAGGACGGGTGGCTGGACCCCGCGATGGAGCTACCTCACGAGGTTCCCGTGACGCAATCCATGACGACCGGGGGCGCCAGGCGGGTGCCAGCCCGCGCAGTGTCCTCCCTTCCTCTTTGGTGCAAAGGGGGCCAGGGCAGCCGCGGAGTACCGAGGCATCAGGCAAAGGTTGCCATTTCGGTGCAACGAGACCAAGACCAGGAGGACTACGAGACGAAGGTCACCGTGGAGCCCAAGACGGCGTCATCACCAGAACTTTGCGCAGGCGAAGACTACTTTTGTCAGGATAGTTGATACTAGCTGTCCCCCTTCAAATTAGCCCGCCATTGTTGGCTCCCTTCCCACTCGATATTTGGGAAGAGGACCAGGGCCTCTATAAATAGGACCAGCCACCCACAGAGCAAAGGGGGCTGGGAGGTTGGAAAAAAGAGAGGGATCGAAGGATAAGAAGATCAGGTAGAGAGAGAGAGAAGGGTGACTGAGCTCCTCCCAGCAGTTCATCGCCCCAGCCAAGAACAGACCCTCGCGAGGCTGTTCTTCCTTGTATTGTTCATCATCATCAGCCCAAGAGGCAATCCACCACACCACACACTGGGAGTAGGGTATTACACCACAACGGTGGCCCGAACCAGTATAAACCCTGCGTCTCTTGTGTTGTTCTTTCCTTAGTTTAGATCCTAGCAAGGCAGAGGAGTGCAGGTAGGTAGGAGGCGAAATCTCCGCGCGCACCCCAGTGTTCGAACCTCAAGGGTCTGCCGGAACCTGAAATCTGACATTTGGCGCGCCAGGTAGGGGTGCGCCGGGATTCGTCTTCCACCACCCCGTTCTCCTCCGACCATCACGCCCATGTCTGACGCTCGTTGGGCCCGCGCCAAGCGCCGGGCCGCGCTCGCTTCCCGCGTCGCCCAGACGGCCCCTGTCGGCGGGCGTCCTCGCTGTTCCCCGTCACCTGCCGTCAACGCCGCCACCGGCCTGGCGGGGGACGAGCAGCAAGCATCGTCCCAGCATCCGTCCGTGCGGCAAGACGGCCGCACCGCAACTCCCTCGCTCGCCCCAGCTGGTTCTTCGTCCCGCGCGCTCCGCGCGCCCATGGAGACTCGGGCTGCACTCATCACGGCGAACGAGCTCCTGCGCTACCGTCTCGTCGACGACGTCTACGAAGAATGGCTCGACCGCGTCGCCGAGCTCGTCCGCGCCGCAGGGGGCTCTCCTGCGTCGTCCGTTCCGCTTCACCGCACCCCGCCCCGCGCGGGCAGTGAAGCTCCGGCGGCGCCCCGGCCGCCTCCTCCTCAGGAAGGCGTCATGGCTCCAAGGCGCATGGCCCCTGGGCGGAACCCGCTCCGTCAGGCGCCAGCGCAGCAAGAGCAGAGCTGTCAAGAAGTCCCTCGCCCACAGGAAGCTGCCCGGGCGCTCCCTGCTTCAGCACGTCGCGACCATGCTCCTGCTCCCGCGCGTCAAGACCCCGCGCTGCTCCCAGCTGCAGCGTGTGGGGACATGCAAGACCAAGTTCCCCGTCATCCAATGCCTCCCGTGGCCACAGCAGGCTGCCGCGCCTTCACCACCGAGCTACGCAACGTCGCGTGGCCCGGCAAGTTCAAGCCAGACTTGCCTCCTCGCTACGACGGCACGGCTGACCCTGCGGAGTTCCTCCAGCTCTACGAGCTGGGCATCGAAGCTGCCAACGGAGACGAGAAGGTCATGGCGAACTGGTTCCCCATGGCACTCAAGGACGGGGCCCGCACCTGGCTCCTGAACCTGGCTCCAGGCACAATCTCCTCCTGGGGCGAGATGCGCACCCGCTTCATCGCCAACTTCCAAGGCACTCGCGACCAGCCACCCGCCATGAGCGACATGCGCCGCATCAAGCAACAGCCCGGGGAGACCCTGCAGAAGTACATCCAGCGCTTCAACAACGCGCGCCTCAAGATTCCCAAGGTGACTGAGGAGGCCATCATCTCGGCCTTCTCCGACGGCGTGCGTGACGTCAAGATGAAGGAGGAGCTGGCGATGCATGAAGACCTGTGCACTTCCTTGGAACTGTTCAACCTGGCAACCAAGTGCGCCAGGGCAGAGGAAGGGCGTCTCTCCCTCCTCGAGCTGCCTGCCGCAGACCCAGAAGAGAAGAAGCCCAAGGCCAAGGATGTGAAGCGCAAGGGGGCTGCCGTGCTCGCGGCAGAACCAGACACCAAGCGGGGCAGAGATCAGCCCGAACCTTCCAAGGGCAGCCGGTACTATGTGTACCACAACCTCCACACCCACAACACCAACGAATGTCAAGAGCTCCGAGCCATGCGAGAAGGAAGGATCGGCCGTCGCCCTGACCGCAGTGACCGGGGCTACGGCCGAGGAGGAGGAAGGAACGCAGGACGCTGGGAAGACCGTGGCCCGCGCCAAGGGTGGCGCGATCAACCTCGCGAGGATCGCTGGCAAGATCAGCCTCGCGAGGGAGACTAGAGGGATCAGCCTCGCGAGGATCGCGCGCAAGGCAACGCAGGCCTCCCACCGCTGCCGCCGCAGCCAAGGAGAAACGAGGACCGCCACCAGGACGAGGGGGCTGGGGGCTTCCAGGAGCCGTGCGCGATCGCCTGCATCCTGGGCGGGGTACAAGCCCCAGCCTCTCAGCGCATCTTCAAGCAGTTCGCCCGCGAAGTGAACGCAGTCCTCCCCAGGCTCGAAGCCACGCGCCCTCTCAGGTGGTCGGCATGCGCCATCACGTTCAGCTCAGCAGATCAGCTCAAGTGTGCGGCTACAGCCGGAGTTCTCCCGATGCTTTGCTCCCCGATCGTCAGCAACGTGGTGGTCACCAAGACCCTCATTGATGGCGGGGCAGGGCTCAACGTCCTGTCCGTGGAAACATTCAACAACCTCCAAGTGCCCTACAGCCAGCTTCAGCCAACCAAGCCTTTCTCCAGTATCACCGACAGCTCCACGGTCCCGATTGGGCAGGTCCGCCTCCCTGTCACCTTTGGGGCACGCGACAACTACCGCACCGAGCTTATCGACTTCGACGTCGCTTACATTCGCCTGCTGTACAACGCCATCCTTGGGTACCCAGCGCTGGCCAAGTTCATGGCCGTAACTCACCACGGCTACAACGTCCTCAAGATGCCAGGAAGCGGCGGAGTCATCACGGTGCCATGTGAAGAGAAGGACGCGGTGTGTTCCCTGGAACGAGCCTTTCAGGCCGCGTCACTAGAAGACCCGGATCGTGGAAGCAGGAGGCCTCCCGAGACCGCCCCTAAGAAGAAGACATCGTCTGGCCCGACCACTCAGGAGGCAGGCCCCTCTGGGCCCGCGCCTGCCCAGGGGGAACCTCCATCCATCGCATAGGAAAGCGCGCCCGACGCCCTCCTCAGGCAGGGCTCGGGGGCTCTCCCCTGGAGGGCCACCGACCTAGCTAGGGTCACGAGGGAGGCGCTTGGGCACCACATGGAGGCGTGTTTCGAAGCACATTTCCCTCAAGAAGGAGCAAGGCAAGGAGACCCAGACCCTCAGGAGTTCGTCAGCAAGGCCATTCAGGAGCTACATGAGTCAAGAGTCATGAAAGGTGGCCGCCGCCTACCAGCAGTGGCTCCCCAGCCAGGCGAGGATGGTGGGCTGCGCGTCTGCATCGACATACCAGGGCTCAACCGAGTCGCCTCTCTGGAGCGCCTCTGGCCCTCGCGAGTGGGGCGCTGCGGAGGCCCACCCCACAGCGATGTTCGCATGCCTTACGGCTTGCCGAACGCGGCTGACACGTACCGGTGCCTCATGAGGGGCATCACGGAGGCACGAGAGGCAGGGCGTTCCGCAGCCCTGGCAGGGATGAAGATGGCCCGTGAGGAGCCGCCAGCGCCTCCGGAGCCTCCCGAGGCCCCTGGGCCTGGGGGCTTGTGAGGATCGGCTCCCGCAGCCCACCGAGCCTGCTACACCAACGCTCCTTCGTCCTCAACATCATCAGGTGACATCTTTCGAGTTTTATTTCCAGCTGGGAGCGCCCCCAGGGCTGCATTACACCCAGGCCGCGTGGGTCCCTCCCTGCGGCGTGTATCCCTTTTTTTATTCCATGTTGTTAGCTTACCTTGTTGGGGGCGCCCCTCGGGCTGCATGATCCCCAAGCCGCCCGGGCCAGGCCCAGCGGCATATTTCCCATTTGCGTTTATTTCCGATCATGCGTTAGACCCACCATGCTTGATTATTTGATGCTGGTCCACGGCACCTCTTCTTCTCCATGCCGACCACTTGCACGTTAAAGGGGGGGGGGTACCTAAGCATCGCGACTCAGGGCTCTTACTGGCTCTCCAGCCCTCACCCTCTGGCCTTGTCCATGGCATCGCGACCTGGCATACCAGCGACGGCTGAGACCAGCTCGAGGGCCGAGACCCGAGGACGTAGAGTGCCGACATCTAACCAAATTTGCAGGGACACATCACAAGATAAGGCCCAGTGCCAGGCGTAACCCGCCTAGAGGTAGGGCCCCGTGAGTCCCGCGCTGGCTCACGGGTGCCCAGATACACCTCGCCAGGCCCTACCGTGCCAGCCACATGTCAGGGCGGGGCTGTACACGCCCCGGGGGCTCCTCACGGAGGGGGCCCCCCTCCCACGTACCAGTTGAAGCACCATGCTCTGCGCTGGTTGACGACACTGCCGAGGAGCGGCTATGCCCGTACACATACGGTAGCGCTATGCTCCGCCCTGGTGATAAACAACTGAGGGTGGCCCCCGGGCTGCACCAACCTCAGGGAGCCCAGAGCTCAGTGTCTAGCCTCATTGTAACGCCTCCCCTCGGGAGTGCCGCGCGAGGGGGCTGGGCACGGGGGCTGCGCCTGGGTCACACCCAACGCACGCCGCTCAGCCAGGTCCCCCCGGGCCTGGTTCGTCACACGTCTCTCCCCGAGCGGGGCCAAGGTACGAAGGCCGTTTGAGCGTCAAGGGGGACTCCTGAGCATCGCGACTCAGGAGCCTAACTAGTCACGTAGCCCCTCACTCCATGGCCCCGTCCTGGTTTCCGGTCGAGACCAACGCTGGGTGAGGTATGCGCGCGGCCGGGCTCTGTAGACATAGAACGGTAGATCCACCCGCATCACACCTCCATACTTGCTGTTCGTGCGCCAAGGGGGACTCTTGAGCATCGCGACTCAGGAGCCTAACTTGTCACGTGGCCCCTCACTCCTTGGCCCCATCCTGGGTTCCGGTCGGGACCAACGTTGGGTGAGGCATGCGCGGGGCCGGGCTCTGCCGGCGTAGAACATAAGCAAGTAGGAAGGAAAGGCGCAAATTTCAAGGAATTCAAAAGCAAATATTACAGTCCACACTGTTATCTCAATGCCAAACGCAAGTTTAAACGCCTCCCCGAGGCATGATACATGTGCAGGAATTAAAGGCAGGACAGGAGTCGCGACGGAGTCACTTGTCGGCGATGGAGCAGCGCGGATTGGGTATGCCTCATGGTGCGGTGGGGTCGGCAGCGCCTTGCTTCGGCTTGGTGCTGAAGGCCCGGAACTTCCCCAACAGGGCCTCTGCGCGACCCTTCATGGCCTCGGCAGCGGCAGCAGCACGCTCGCTGCTCACTGGCTCCACCAGGCTGTCGAGGTTGACACCGGGATCGCGAAGGTAGATGTGGGTGAGGACCCGCGTCATTGCTGCAGAAGACAGGACACGCGCCTCGTCCTCGGCCACGGGGCTAAGGCCAAGGACGACATCTTCAAGAGCGTGAACCAAAAAGGGGAGCAAAGGCGAGAGGGGAGAGACACGCGAGGACCTCACCGAGCAACCTCGCGCCTGCCGATGCACGGACCCGGCGACACACCAGAGAGCGGCCCCTGATCCTCGAGATAAGTCATCACCCGGAAGCGCCAGATGCCCTCGCACCATCCCCGCACCAAATTCTATCCCGTGTTAGTGACGCCGCTCTCCTTTCTCACCAAACGACGGCTGCTTGGGTGCCAAAGGGGATCTCCTGAGCATCGCGACTCAGGGGCTCTTACCGGACTCCGGGTTGCTCACCTCCTGGCCTTGACCACAGCATCGCGACCTGGCATACCAGCGACAGCTGAAGCCGCCTTGGGACTGGGACCTGTCGGCGCAGAGCACCAAGCCCTCGTGAGGTTCGAAAGGGAGGACTGAGCTAAGACAGAATGAGCAACTCGCGTAATTCTATGACAAGGGTTATATTAACAAAATAGGATCACATGCACCTTACAAGCCCCCACGGGACGCGTTTTTGATTCCTCGCAGGGAACAAATCCTAAAGGGACACAAACTACGCACGACCCTACAAAAGACGCCATCATCAACAGTGGGCCGTCAAGCACCGACGCCAACCCCATCCAGATCAGAGTCGGCGGCGGCCTGACGAGCCCGCCCTGCTCCAGGAGCGGCGCCGGCTCGGGGGCTCGTAGCTGTCGTCGCTCGTCTCTGGAGTCGCGAAGAGCTCGCCGGAGTCGCTGGAACCTCCGACGCCTCCACCTCCTGAGGAGCCGCCAAGGGAGCGGTTGGCGGGCCCAGTCCTCATCGCGGCAGGGTCCTGGCCACCTTCCCCGGGGCAGCACTCCAGCCAGCGCCCGCTCGCATCGAAGACCTTGAAGAGCATCACCGAGGCACCGTCATAATCCAAGTGGACCGCGAAGACGCCTCTTACCCTGCAAACCCGGGCGATCTCTCTCCAGCCTCGAGTCATGAAGACCTCGCCCGGGGCAACGACCGCGACCTCTGCCTCGGTCGCGAGGGTGCTGCAGTCGGCGTGCTGCAGCCAGAGCTCTAGGCGCTCCCCCTGCGGGACGATGGAGGCGAAGAAGGGAGGAAGGCGGATCCAAGAGTGAAGAGGAATGGTGACGTGGAGCATGAACTCTTGGGAGGAGCCCTCGGTGTGGACCCCAGGAGGGACGACCCACACCTTCATGACCCGTTGGCGCCGACGGCGGCGCCGCCCATGGCGGTCAGCATCAGCTCCTTCGGGGCCCTCGACGTGGGCGTACAATGGCAGCGGGAACCCCGGCGGCACCCGCTCGCACCAAGGCCTCGACACCACCTGAAGGGCCCCCTCGTCCGGGCCACAGGGGACGAGCCGTTTCTTCAGCGGGAGTGGGTCTGGTTCCTCTCGGGGAGCTTTTCCCTTCTCTGCCGTCGAGAACCGGCGGATCGGAGCCATCGTAGCAAGACGGAGCAAGGATCGGGAAGAAGGAGAAGCAAGGAGGGATGGACTGGAAGGGCGCGCGCTGTTCCGTACTTATGGCCGGCGAAGGCCAACCGCCTGCCTCCACGATTGCAGGTAATCACGACCCACTTTGCATGCAGGGACTTGTCCAATCCGTGCAGTTGCCGAGGCGCCATGGGGAAGTGGAGGCGCCCACGTCCAATCAACCGCCATGCGGCGCCCAAGGCCGCAGGCTGTTAGGGCCCGCGGCGCTTCGCTCTTGCCCTTCCGCCTCCCTGCACGGCCAAGTCCGGGCGCGCCTTGGGCCTGGGGGCTACTGTCGGCGTTCTGGGAACGGGGGTCCCCAGACTTGCCTGCCTGCGGCCTGCGGCGTGGCTCAAAGGGGGGCCCAGCGTGGCCCATCTTCACCAACACAAACCCAAGAACCTCGCGAGGGGCCAAGCCTCGCGGGGCGGACGACGTGGAGCTTCCTCAGGCGCGGCCTCCTCAGGCTGGCTCACGAGGAGGCGGAGAAATCAAGGCGGGGTACCTCACGAGGTTCCCGTGACGCAATCCATGACGACCGGGGGCGCCAGGCGGGTGCCAGCCCGCGCAGTGTCCTCCCTTCCTCTTTGGTGCAAAGGGGGCCAGTGCAGCCGCGGAGTACCGAGGCATCAGGCAAAGGTTGCCATTTCGGTGCAACGAGACCAAGACCAGGAGGACTACGAGACGAAGGTCACCGTGGAGCCCAAGACGGCGTCATCACCAGAACTTTGCGCAGGCGAAGACTACTTTTGTCAGGATAGTTGATACTAGCTGTCCCCCTTCAAATTAGCCCGCCATTGTTGGCTCCCTTCCCACTCGATATTTGGGAAGAGGACCAGGGCCTCTATAAATAGGACCAGCCACCCACAGAGCAAAGGGGGCTGGGAGGTTGGAAAAAAGAGAGGGATCGAAGGATAGAGAAGATCAGGTAGAGAGAGAGAGAAAGGTGACTGAGCTCCTCCCAGCAGTTCATCGCCCCAGCCAAGAACAGACCCTCGCGAGGCTGTTCTTCCTTGTATTGTTCATCACCATCAGCCCAAGAGGCAATCCACCACACCACACACTGGAGTAGGGTATTACACCACAACGGTGGCCCGAACCAGTATAAACCCTGCGTCTCTTGTGTTGTTCTTTCCTTAGTTTAGATCCTAGCAAGGCAGAGGAGTGCAGGTAGGTAGGAGGCGAAATCTCCGCGCGCACCCCAGTGTTCGAACCTCAAGGGTCTGCCGGAACCCGAAATCCGACAGCCATCACACACTACTCGGAAGAACGACCTTCGCTCGTTTTAATGCAGTACTGCATTACACTTATCTTAAGCTTAAGATGCCCGGTCCATGTGGCATCATCATAGTTAGCGGAAACACAGAGCGTTCCTCACGTACGGAGGAATACGTAGCGGCTCTAGCAGCCAATCACTAAACGGCCTCTCCAACCAGAAGAAATGATCGGTCGTCAAGACCGCGGACATGGTTAGACGAGTTCGGCGCACCACTAGCTGTAACAGCTCAGATAAACCTGAGATTGGGTCGATGGATATACCCCCATAGGTGGTGCTAGGGGCTTCCCGCATGTAAAAAGGGCTACAGTTCGGCTTGACCCTATTTAGATTGCATTTTAATGATTCATTAAGAATAACCAATTTTCCACACGAAGACTTTCACCTACGTTTTTCTCTTTTATAGATGATCATCATGCTACACCCTTCCAGAATACAGCACAACGGAGACACATGCGCATACATGCAGCAGGGCCCCGCTCAAAGGCTTCTTTTTATATTAAGACCCTGTGTAAACCTTTTTTACTGTCTCTTGTTGCTTCACTACCTCTGGATACTCAACACAACCGAAAGGGATGCTGGCGTTATTGGCATTTCGTCACGTCAGACTAATGCAAGTACCTGGAAAATCAGGGCTCATAATCGAGGGCGTTACTCAGCCCAGTATATGTTGTAAAGTCCGAATACCTTAGGGAGTGTTCGGCGTCGCGAGTTTGGCCTTCTATGCATCAGCTCCGAATCATGTCTTTGGTCAATAGTTGGGTTTGCCCGGCTCCCGTGTTTTTCTACCTTACGTTCCGCTCTATCGGCTAAGGCGGCACCGGGAGAACTACCGCGATTGTGCCCTGGTTCATCTGGATGAGCACCTCAGTAGACAAAGCCGAAAACTGACTGTCATGATAAAGTGCGAGACTGGTCAACCACTCGATGACTCAGCGGAACCTTCGTGATTCCTCCGCATTAACGAAGGACCGGTTTCCCGGTCATGTATGTACGCGCATCGTATTCGGATGAGCGCGGAAGTACCAGGGGCTATATAGTAGCCCCACCGTCGAACTCCTATGGCCAAGTGGAAGTGTTAAAGCTATATAGTCCGATTTCCTTGTTCGCCGCGCTATCACCTCCTTAATGGACCAAGACGTTGGGTCAAGTGTGAATACGCGCTTTTCCGAACACCCCCGCATTATGTGCGTGGGGGCTGAAGCCGATGACTGCAAACTTTCAGGTTATATACATACATAAACGACCGCACATGAGGCATCATAATACTTTCAGGCAAAAGTATAAACACAGCCTTTATAATCCAAATAGCATTGTTTTTACAATTGGGATACATGTCACTCAAACATGATACTCTTCGAGCACTGATCCTCTATTAAACGAGCGTCTTCTAGGACTTCTTCAAAATAGTGCTCAGCCGAGACCTGGCCTACGGCCTGATTCTGGGTTGCAATAGTGGTGGCCTCTATCTCTGCCCAGTATGTCTTAACATGGGCAAGAATCATCCACGCACCCTCTATGCATGCTGACCTCTTTACAGCGTCGATATGCGGCACAACACCAAGGAATCGTTGCACTAAACCAAAATAACTATTCGGCATTGGTCCCTTCGGCCAAAGATGATCCACGACAGACCTCATGGCAAGTCCGGGGAACCTATGGAGCTCGGCCCACTCGGCCATTTGTTCATTTAACAGCAGTGGACGCGTTGGAGCACTGAAATGCAACTAGAACAATCTTTCCACTTCATGATCTTTTTGATCTTTGAAAAACTCAGTCGCATCAGCAGCACTTATTGCCAAGTCCAAGTACGCGTCTGCAGCACTCCATAATTGATCGAGAGGGGCATACTTCGGATCTCCGAACTTCGTCCGTAACAAAAAGGGCTTCCCAGCCATGATATCTCCGGCTTGATGGAGCTCCTCCTTCGCCGCTCTGATTTGAGAGCGGGTTTCCTTGGCTGCTTCCACGGCTTTCTTTAGGCCAGCCGCTTTCGCTTGGCTCTCCTTTTCAAGAAGCTCATATCGGCCGGCATCATCTTTCAGCTCAACAGCCATCTTGGCTATTTTATCTTTGCTCAGCCTGTTCGGCTCTTAAGTCTTTGGCCGCCTTTAGGGTGGCCACATCACTTCTCCTGGCTTGTTCCTTGGCTCGGGCAAGTTCCGCCCGAAGGGTCTCCACGACGGCAGCTCCATCTGCAATCACAACATATTATAGATAGTAGCATCATGCTCCTCTTAATATTCGCTGACCAATACATACCCTGTGCCTCGTCAAGCTGCTTGTTCACAAGGGCAATGTCGGAATCTGCCGCGTCAAGTTGCCGCCTCAGTCCGGCAACTCAGCAGTCCGGCCAGCCACCGGACCCTCAGCTGCCTGCACATGAAAGCAGCGCGATCATTACCTGGGACTATGATCCACTGTTTGCCGCCTCTGGGCAGCAACCAGAATCTCAGGAGCTACTATCTGTATAGAGTCTCAGGGACAATCCCAGACTCTTTCTATTGCTCTCCTTAGGAGCCGAATACTCCGGACTTCGGGTGGCCGAAGGGTTACCTTCTGGCCTTGGCGGATCAGGAGAAATCCTCCATGATGACACCTCAGGGTCGTCCGCCCTAGGAGGCGGGTGTTGGGGAACGTAGTAATTTCAAAATTTTCCTACGCACACGCAAGATCATGGTGATGCATAGCAACGAGAGAGGAGAGTGTTTTCTACGTACCCTTGTAGACTGAAAGCGGAAGCGTTAGCACAACGCGGTTGATGTAGTCGTACGTCTTCACGGCCCGACCGATCAAGCACCGAAACTACAACACCTCCGAGTTCTAGCACACGTTCAGCTCGATGACAATCCCCGGACTCCGATCCAGGAGAATGTCGGGGAAGAGTTCCGTCAGCACGACGGCGTGGTGACGATCTTGATGTTCTACCGTCGCAGGGCTTCGCCTAAGCACCGAAACAATATTATCGAGGATTATGGTGGAAGGGGGCACCGCACACGGCTAAGAGATCAATGATCAATTGTTGTGTCTTTGGGGTGCCCCCCTGCACCCGTATATAAAGAAGCAAGGGAGGAGGAGGCCGGCCCTAGGAGGGGGCGCGCCAAGTGTGGAGTCCTACTAGGACTCCCTAGTCCTAGTAGGATTCCACCTCCCATATGGAGTAGGAAAATAGGAAGGGAAAAGGAGAAGGAAGGAAGGGGCGCCCCCCTTCCCTAGTCCAATTCGGACCAGACCAAGGGGAGGGGTGCGGCCACCCTTGAGGCCCTTTTCCTTCTTTCCCGTATGGCCCAATAAGGCCCAATACGTATTCCCGTAACTCTCCGGTATGCCGAAAAATACCCGAATCACTCGGAACCTTTCCGATGTCCGAATATAGTCATCCAATATATCGATCTTTATGTCTCGACCATTTCGAGACTCCTCGTCATGTCCCCGATCTCATCTGGGACTCCGAACTCCTTCAGTACATCAAAACTCATAATCTCATAATATAACTGTCATCGAAACCTTAAGCGTGCGGACCCTACGTGTTCGAGAACAATGTAGACATGACCGAGACACATCTCCGGTCAATAACCAATAGCGGAACCTGGATGCTCATATTGGATCCTACATATTCTACGAAGATCTTTATCAGTCAGACCGCATAACAACATACGTTGTTCCCTTTGTCATCGGTATGTTACTTGCCCGAGATTCGATCGTCGGTATCTCAATACCTAGTTCAATATCATTACCGGCAAGTCTCTTTACTCGTTCCGTAATACATCATCCTGCAACTAACTCATTAGTTGCAATGCTTGCAAGGCTTAAGTGATGTGCATTACCGAGAGGGCCCAGAGATACCTCTCCGACAATCGGAGTGACAAATCCTAGTCTCGAAATACGCCAACCCAACAAGTACCTTCGGAGACACCTGTAGAGCACCTTTATAATCACCAAGTTATGTTGTGACGTTTGGTGGCACACAAAGTGTTCCTCCGGTAAACGGGAGTTGCATAATCTCATAGTCATAGGAACATGTATAAGTCATGAAGAAAGCAATAGCAACAAACTAAACGATCAAGTGCTATGCTAACGGAATGGGTCAAGTCAATCACATCATTCTCCTAATGATGTGATCCCGTTAATCAAATGACAACTCATGTCTATGGTTAGGAAACATAACCATCTTTGATCAACGAGCTAGTCAAGTAGAGGCATACTAGTGACACTCTGTTTGTCTATGTATTCACACATGTATTATGTTTCCGGTTAATACAATTCTAGCATGAATAATAAACATTTATCATGATATAAGGAAATAAATAATAACTTTATTATTGCCTCTAGGGCATATTTATTTCAGTCTCCCACTTGCACTAGAGTCAATAATCTAGTTCACATCGCCATGTGATTTAACATCAATAGTTCACATCACCATGTGATTAACACCCATAGTTCACATCGACATGTGACCAACACCCAAAGGGTTTACTAGAGTCAATAATCTAGTTCACATCGCTATGTGATTAACACCCAAAGAGTACTGAGGTGTGATCATGTTTTGCTTGTGAGAGAAGTTTAGTCAGCGGGTCTGCCACATTCAGATCCGTAAGTATTTTGCAAATTTCTATGTCAACAATGCTCTGCATGGAGCTACTCTAGATAATTGCTCCCACTTTCAATATGTATCCAGATTGAGACTTTGAGTCATCTGGATCAGTGTAAAAACTTGCATCGACGTAACCCTTTACGATGAACCTTTTGTCACCTCCATAATCGAGAAACATATCCTTATTCCACTAAGGATAATTTTGACCAATGTCCAGTGATCTACTCCTAGATCACTATTGTACTCCCTTGCCAAACATAGGGCAGGGTATACAATAGGTCTGGTACACAGCATGGCATACTTTATAGAACCTATGGCTGAGGCATAGGGAATGACTTTCATTCTCTCTCTATCTTCTGCCGTGGTCGGGTTTTGAGTGTACTCAGTTTCACACCTTGTAACACAGGCAAGAACTCTTTCTTTGACTGTTCCATTTTGAACTACTTCAAAATCTTGTCAAGGTATGTACTTATTGAAAAAACTTATCAAGCGTCTTGATCTATCTCTATAGATCTTGATGCTCAATATGTAAGCAGCTTCACCGAGGTCTTTCTTTGAGAAACTCCTTTTCAAACATTCCTCTATGCTTTGCAGAATAATTCTACATTAAATCCGATCAACAATATGTCATTCACATATACTTATCAGAAATTCTGTAGTGCTCCCACTCACTTTATTGTAAATACAGGCTTCACCGCAAGTCTGTATAAAACTATATGCTTTGATCAACTTATCAAAGCGTATATTCCAAGTCTGAGATGCTTGCACCAGTCCATAGATGGATCGCTAGAGCTTGCATATTTTGTTAGTACCTTTAGGATTGACAAAACCTTCTGGTTGCATCATATACAACTCTTCTTTAATAAATCCATTAAAGAATGCAGTTTTTTATCCATTTGCCAGATTTCATAAAATGCGGCAATTGCAAACATGATTCAGACAGACTTAAGCATAGATACGAGTGAGAAACTCTCATCGTAGTCAACACCTTGAACTTGTCGAAAACCTTTTTGCGACAATTCTAGCTTTGTAGATAGTAACACTACTATCAGCGTCCGTCTTCCTCTTGAAGATCCATTTAATCTCAATGGCTCGCCGATCATTAGGAAAGTCAATCAAAGTCCATACTTTGTTCTCATACATGGATCTCATCTCAGATTTCATGGCCTCAAGCCATTTCGCGGAATCTGGGCTCATCATCGCTTCCTCATAGTTTGTAGGATCATCATGGTCAAGTAACATGACCTCCAGAACAGGATTACCGTACCACTCTGGTGCGGATCTCACTCTGGTTTACCTACGAGGTTCAGTAGTAACTTGATCTAAAGTTACATGATCATCATCATTAGCTTCCTCACTAATTGGTGTAGTAGTCACAGGAACAGATTTCTATGATGAACTACTTTCCAATAAGGGAGCAGGTACAGTTTACCTCATCAAGTTCTACTTTCCTCCCACTCACTTCTTTCGAGAGAAACTCCTTCTCTAGAAAGGATCCATTCTCAGCAATGAATATCTTTTCTTCGGATCTGTGATAGATGGTGTACCCAACATTTTCTTTTGGGTATCCTATGAAGACGCACTTCTCCGATTTGGGTTTGAGCTTATCAGGTTGAAACTTTTTCACATAAGCATTGCAACCTCAAACTTTAAGAAACGACAGCCTAGGATTCTTGCCAAACCATAGTTCATACGGTGTCGTCTCAACGGATTTAGATGGTGCCCTATTTAACGTGAATGCAGCTGTCTCTAATGCATAACCCCAAAACGATAGTGGTAGATCAGTAAGAGACATCATAGATTGC
The DNA here is from genome assembly GCF_003073215.2 of Triticum urartu. Taxonomy (NCBI): domain Eukaryota; kingdom Viridiplantae; phylum Streptophyta; class Magnoliopsida; order Poales; family Poaceae; genus Triticum; species Triticum urartu. The sequence goes on along the minus strand of NC_053027.1, from coordinate 393,382,779 downwards.
ACCATATCTAATAAAGTACGGTTATGACGTTCGGACACACCATTATGCTGTGGTGTTCCAGGTGGCGTGAGTAGTGAAACTTTTTCACATTGTTTTTAACTGAAGGCCAAACTCGTAACTCAAATATTTTACTTCTGCGATCATATCGTAGAAACTTTTATTTTTGTTACGATGATTCTCCACTTCACTCTGAAATTCTTTGAAATTTTCAAATGTTTCAGACTTGTGTTTCATCAAGCAGATATACTCATATCTGCTCAAATCATCTGTGAAGTTCAGAAAATAATGATACCTGCCACGAGCCTCAATATTCATCGGACTACATACATCAGTATGTATGATTTCCAACAAATCTGTTGCTCGCTCCATTGTTCCGGAGAATGGAGTCTTAGTCATCTTGCCCATGAGGCATGGTTCGCAAGCATCAACTGATTCATAATCAAGTGATTCCAAAAGCCCATCAGCATAGATTTTCTTCATGCGCTTTACACCAATATGACCTAAACGGCAGTGCCACAAATAAATTGTACCATCATTATTAACTTTGCATCTTTTGGTTTCAATATTATGAATATGTGTATCACTACGATCGAGATCCAACAAACCATTTTCATTGGGTGTGTAACCCTATAAGGTTTTATTCATGTAAACAGAACAACAATTTATTCTTTTACTTAAATGAATAGCCGTATTGCAATAAACATGATCGAATCATATTCATGCTCAACGCAAACACCAAATAACACTTATTTAGGTACAACACTAATCCCAAAAGTATAGGGAGTGTGCGATGATGATCATATCAATCTTGGAACCACTTCCAACACACATCGTCACTTCACCCTTAACTAGTCTATGTTCATTCTGCAACTCCCGTTTCGAGTTACTACTCTTAGCAACTGGACCAGTATCAAATACCGAGGGGTTGATATGAACACTAGTAAAATACACATCAATAATCTGTATATCAAATATACCTTTGTTCACTTTGCCATCCTTCTTATCCACCAAATACTTGGGGCAGTTCCGCTTCCAGTGACCAGTCCCTTTGCAGTAGAAGCACTTAGTCTCAGGCTTAGGACCAGACTTGGGCTTCTTCACTTCAGCAGCAACTTGCTTGCCATTCTTCTTGAAGTTCCCCTTCTTCCCTTTGCCCTTTTCTTGAAACTAGTGGTCTTGTCTACCATCAACACTTGATATTTTTCTTGATTTCTACCTTCGTCGATTTCAGCATTACGAAGAGCTTGGGAATCGTTTCCTTTATCCCTTGCATATCATAGTTCATCACGAAGTTCTACTAACTTGGTGATGGTGACTAGAGAATTCTATCAATCACTATTTTATCTGGAAGATTAACTCCCACTTGATTCAAGCGATTGTAGTACCCAGACAATCTGAGAACATGGTCACTGCTTGAGCTATTCTCCTCCATCTTTTAGCTATAGAACTTCTTGGAGACTTCATATCTCTCAACTCGGGTATTTGCTTGAAATATTAACTTCAACTCCTGGAACATCTCATATGGTCCATGACGTTCAAAACGTCTTTGAAGTCCCGATTCTAAGCCGTTTAAGCATGGTGCACTAAACTATCAAGTAGTCATCATATTGAGCTAGCCAAATGTTCATAACATCTGCATCTGCTCCTGCAATAGGTTTGTGACCTAGCAGTGCATCAAATACATAATTATTCTGTGCAGCAATGAGGATAAACCTCAGATCACGGATCCAATCCGCATCATTGCTACTAACATCTTTCAACTTAGTTTTCTCTAGGAACATATCAAAAATAAAACAGGGGAGCTAAACGCGAGCTATTGATCTACAACATAGATATGCTAATACTACCAGGACTAAGTTCATGATAAATTAAAGTTCAATTAATCATATCACTTAAGAACTCCCACTTAGATAGATATCCCTCTAATCCTCTAAGTGATCACATGATCCAAATCAACTAAACCATGTCCGATAATCACGTGAGATGGAGTAGTTTCAATGGTGAACATCACTATGTTGATCATATCTACTATAAGGTTCACGCTCGACCTTTCGGTCTCCGTGTTTCGAGGCCATATCTGTTATATGCTAGGCTCGTCAAGTTTAACCTAAGTATTCCGCGGGTGCAACTGTTTTGCACCCGTTGTATTTGAACGTAGAGCCTATCACACCCGATCATCACGTGGTGTCTCAGCACGAAGAACTTTCGCAATGGTGCATACTCAGGGAGAACACTTATACTTTGATAATTTAGTGAGGGATCATCTTATAATGCTACCGTCAATCAAAGCAAGATAATATGCATAAAAGATAAACATCACATGCAATCAATATAAGTGATATGATATGGCCATCATCATCTTGTACTTGTGATCTCCATCTCCGAAGTACCGTCATGATCACCATCGTCACCGGCATGACACCTTGATCTCCATTGTAGCATCGTTGTCGTCTCGCCAATCTTATGCTTCCACGACTATCGCTACTGCTTAGTGATAAAGTAAAGCATTACATCGCGATTGCATTGCATACAATAAAGCAACAACCATATGGCTCCTGCCAGTTGCCGATAACTCGGTTACAAAACATGATCATCTCATACAATAAAATTTAGCATCATGTCTTGACCATATCACATCACAACATGCTCTGCAAAAACAAGTTAGACGTCCTCTACTTTGTTGTTGCAAGTTTTACATGGTTCCTACGGGCTTAGCAAGAACTGTTCTTACCTATGCATCAAAACCACAACAATAGTTTGTCAAGTTGATGCTATTTTAACCTTTCAAGGACCGGGCATAGCCACACTCGGTTCAACTAAAGTTGGAGAAACTGACACCCGCCAGCCACCTGTGTGCAAAGCACGTCGGTAGAACCAGTCTGACATAAGCGTACGCGTAATGTCGGTCCGGGCCGCTTCATCCAACAATACCGCCGAACCAAAGTATGACATGCTGGTAAGCAGTATGACTTATATCGCCCACAACTCACTTGTGTTCTACTCGTGCATAACATCAACGCATAAAACCTAGGCTCGGATGCCACTGTTGGGGAACGTAGTAATTTCAAAATTTTCCTACGCACACGCAAGATCATGGTGATGCATAGCAACGAGAGAGGAGAGTGTTGTCTACGTACCCTCGTAGACCGAAAGCGGAAGCGTTAGCACAACGCGGTTGACGTAGTCGTATGTCTTCACGGCCCGACCGATCAAGCACCGAAACTACGGCACCTCTGAGTTCTAGCACACGTTCAGCTCGATGAAAATCCCCGAACTCCGATCCAGCAGAATGTCAGGGAAGAGTTCCGTCAGCATGACGGCGTGGTGACGCTCTTGATGTTCTACCGTCGTAGGGCTTCGCCTAAGCACCGCTACAATATTATCGAGGATTATGGTGGAAGGGGGCACCGCACACGGCTAAGAGATCAATGATCAATTATTGTGTCTTTGGGGTGCCCCTGCACCCGTATATAAAGGAGCAAGGGAGGAGGAGGCCGGCCCTAGGAGGGGGCGTGCCAAGTGTGGAGTCCTACTAGGACTCCCTAGTCCTAGTAGGATTCCACCTCCCATATGGAATAGGAAAAGAGGAAGGGAAAAGGAGAAGGAAGGAAGGGGGCGCCCCCCTTCCCTAGTCCAATTCGGACCAGACCAAGGGGAGGGGTGCGGCCACCCTTGAGGCCCTTTTCCTTCTTTCCCGTATGGCCCAATAAGGCCCAATACGTATTCCCATAACTCTCCGTTACACCGAAAAATACCCGAATCACTCGGAACCTTTCCGATGTCCGAATATACTCGTCCAATATATCAATCTTTACGTCTCGACCATTTCGAGACTCCTCGTCATGTCCCGATCTCATCCGGGACTCCGAACTCCTTCGGTACATCAAAACTCATAAACTCATAATATAACTGTCATCGAAACCTTAAGCGTGCGGACCCTACGGGTGCGAGAACAATGTAGACATGACCGAGACACGTCTCCGGTCAATAACCAATAGCGGAACCTGGATGCTCATATTGGCTCCCACATATTCTATGAAGATCTTTATCGGTCAGACCGCATAACAACATACGTTGTTCCCTTTGTCATCGGTATGTTACTTGCCCGAGATTCGAACGTCGATATCTCAATACCTAGTTCAATATCGTTACCGGCAAGTCTCTTTACTCGTTCCGTAATACATCATCCTGCAACTAACTCATTAGTTGCAATGCTCGCAAGGCTTAAGTGATGTGCATTACCGAGAGGGCCCAGAGATACCTCTCCGACAATCGGAGTGACAAATCCTAGTCTCGAAATACGCCAACCCAACAAGTACCTTCGGAGACACCTGTAGAGCACCCTTATAATTACCCAGTTACGTTGTGACGTTTGGTGGCACACAAAGTGTTCCTCCGGTAAATGGGAGTTGCATAATCTCATAGTCATAGGAACATGTATAAGTCATGAAGAAAGCAATAACAACAAACTAAACGATCGAGTGCTATGCTAACGGAATGGGTCAAGTCAATCACATCATTATCCTAATGATGTGATCCCGTTAATCAAATGACAACTCATGTCTATGGTTAGGAAACATAACCATCTTTGATCAATGAGCTAGACAAGTAGAGGCATACTAGTGAAAATCTGTTTGTCTATGTATTCACACATGTATTATGTTTCCAGTTAATACAATTCTAGCATGAATAATAAACATTTATCATGATATAAGGAAATAAATAATAACTTTATTATTGCCTCTAGGGCATATTTCCTTCAGCGGGGAGACAGGGGGAGGCGTTTCTCTCTCCATCATCTCCGGAAGAAGATCCCCCAAAGACGAACTCTGTCGAGAAGGGCTACGAGCCGGACTGCAAGATATATGTACCGGTTATTGTCCTCGGAGATAAAGCGGGATATATTTACCAAAAGTACTCTTGTTCACTTACAGCTCGGTGGAGGGCAGGCCCACTTGCGAGCACTGTGCGGTAAGGACAACCTCCAGGGCAGGGCCCCCTGGCGAAGGTTTCTTCCCTCGTTTGGAAACCTTCGTTTCCAAGTCTTCATAGGCGGTCCTTTTCCTTCCTTGGGGAGTGGGGATTCTAGATTCTTCTCCCCGATTATCCTCCTTCACGGAGATACTAATTCCCCCAGTTTGGATGAGTAATGCATGAAGCCCGCTTTCGGCTTCTTTATTCCTCCCTTTATCTTCCCCTGATGGCACTTGATAAGGTGCGTGCTCAAGCATCCTGGCTAGTACATGATCCGGTGAGCCTTCGGGAAGGGGGGCCGAACACCTGATCATCTCCGCCTTTCTTATCTAGTCCTGGCCGAGAGCGATTTTTTCAAAATGATGTTGTGACAAATAAAAAGACAACATGTTTGGCCGCATAATTACTTACGTGGGTATCTAGACGGTTGCAGTTGAGACCCGCATCCTCGGTGGTGTCCGGACACTTTATTCGTGATCCGAAGAACAATCCATAAATCTCTTTGAGCGTCACGCCGAAGAATTGCTGAATAGTTCACGGTCCTTCCGGGTTGAACTCCCACACACGGAGAGATCGACGTTGGCATGGCAGGACCCGATGAACTAGCATAACTTGCATTACCTTGACAAGACTGACATCCCTCTTGAGGAGATATCGGATGCGACTTTGCAATGTCAGCACGTCATTAACTGGCCCCCACTCCAGCCCCTTGTTGGCCCATGACGCCAGTTGCGGCGGGGGGCCCGAGCAGAAGGTGGGGGCAGCTGCCCACTTCGTACTTCGGGGAGCTGTGATGTAAAACCACTCCCGCTGCCATAAGTTGGACACCTCCGGGAAGGAACCCTTTGGCCATAGAGCATCGGTGCCTTTGCCTGTTAGGGTACCTTCGCATTCTACATGTTGCCCATCGATAGTCTTTAGCTTCACGTTGAAGGTCTTGAGCCATAAGCCGAAGTGTGGGGTGATGCGGAGGAAGGCCTCACACACGACGATAAACGACGAGATGTGAAGGATGGAATCTGGAGCTAGATCGTGGAAATCGAGCCCGTAATAGAACATAAGCCCTCTTACAAAGGGATCAAGACTAAAGCCTAGCCCTCAGAGGAAGTGGGAAACAAATACGACACTCCCGTTGGGTTCGGGAGTGGGGATGACCTGCCCTTGAGCAGGCAGCCTGTGCGAGATTTCGGCGGTCAGATACCTGGCTTCCCTTAGCTTCTTGATGTCCTCCTCTGTGATAGAGGAGGCCATCAACCGACCTTGAAGGTTGGATCCGGACATGGTTGGAGGTCCGAAGTGCTTAGCCTAAGCCTTGGGTGTTGGAACTCGAGGTGGGGGAGGGGAAGGATCGAGCACAAGAAGAAAAGGACATGCCTTGGCCCCTTTATAAAGAGGGTGAATATCAAGCGTCCTCCGTGTGGCCTTTGGAACTTGCCTAAAATTGAGGAGTCATACTAACAAGCACGATTGGTTTACCCACACCCCTATTGATGAGTATCCCGTGATAAGGGGAACCCGATCTCTGCTTCGACAAGACATGCCAATAAAACCGCCTCGCAACACGTGCAGTGGCAGGCTGGGAAAAACGGTTCGTAATGACCAGGCCACGACAGGATGTCACGTTATGAAAGGTTTTCAACAGATTAGATTTGTGGAATATTATACTCTCTATGGTGGTATGTGGAATTTGTTTTACAGAGCCGGACACAATCCTTGTGTTCAAAATATTCTATGGAGTATTCGGAGAAGGAACTCGCCTTGCAATGCCGAAGACAATCTGCACGCCGGACTCATCATCATTGAAGCCTGATTCAGGGGCTACTGAGGGAGTCCTAGATTAGGGGGTCCTCTGACAGCCGGACTATATACTTTGGCCGGACTATTGGACTATGAAGATACAACATTGAAGGCTTCGTCCCGTGTCCGGGTGGGGCTCTCCTTTGCGTGGAAGGCAAGCTTGGTGATTCGGATATGTAGATCTCCTTCTCTGTAACCGACTCTGTGTAACCCTAGCCCCCTCCAGTGTCTATATAAACCAGAGGGTTTAGTCAGTAGGATAACAACAATCATAATCATAGGCTAGCTTCTAGGGTTTAGCCTCTACGATCTCATGGTAGATCAACTCTTGTAATACTCATATCATCAAGATCAATCAAGCAGGAAGTAGGGTATTACCTCCATCGAGAGGGCCCGAACCTGGGTAAACATCATGTCCCCGCCTCCTGTTACCATCAGCCTTAGACGCATAGTTCGGGACCCCCTACCCGAGATCCGCCGGTATTAACACCAACACCCGCCCCAGGAGTGGGCGCAGGGGGGCGATCGCTGTCGAGCGATGGCGGTGCTGCTGCTGAGGAACCAACACCACTCGGGGTTCCTGAGGTGCCATCCCCTGGGACCCTGGAGAGCTGTCCTGAGGAGGCGGCATGGGGGACGGTGCAGTCCAATGCTCCTGAGGCCGGGGGCCCCCGAGGCCCCGGTGAACCGCCATGAGGCGAGTACCGAGGTCTCAGGGTGGTCCAGCACCCCAGAGGTCGCCTCCTCAGGAGTCACACCATCCGCGCCCAGCCTTGATGAACGCGCCCAGGGCTTCGGCCGGCTCCGACCAAACTTCGCTGTGCTCCGCAAGAGGAAGGGGTCTCCAAGATGTAGTGGTGACGCCTTCCGGCCATTGAAGCAGGGGAAGTACATTGCTATTGACGAGTGAGTACCTTATCCTTGTAATTTATTGAGTACCGCTTCCCCTCCTGACTGTGGTCCCTTAGGGTCCCTTCTGCTAAGGAGACAAAGTCTCCCGAGAAGCAACCTCCTCCTGCCTCAAGTCCTCTACTGACCTTGAGCGCCCCAAGCCAACCTGCCGCACTTGGCACGAGGTCGACCGGAGACGCAACCACGCCGGCTTGGCGTATCGACCCCGCATTCTTGCCGTTCTTACTTCGTGGCCTTGCCTGGGATGTGGAAAGTGTGCCAAGGGCTCCTCCTCTGGTTATTGACCATGGCTGGGTGGCCTCGGCTCTGGCCTCTCCTTCGGGTGACGAGCCTCCGCCCCTGTGGGCCCCCGACGGGGCCCGTAGGGCTACTAGAAAGATGCCAGCCTCTAGCCCCCTGCTGGGAGGAGGCGATCCGCTTCGAACTTCTTCAACGACTCCCGGTGTGGAGGACGAACCTGGTCATGCATTCGAGCTTGCGCGTGGGCGGGGTGCTGTCCATCACGATCTCTTCTGGGAAGCGATGGGTGCACTGTGCCGGCTTGGGGAAGTGCTTGTGGACGTCGACGCCCGCCTTGAAACTGAGAGTCTTCGTCTAGTGGATGAATGGCGTCAATTGAAGGTGGCCATGAACCTCGGGCGCCTCCAGTGTGAGCACGCCAACGCAAAAGCCAAGGCATCGCCCGCAACATCGCGCGAGGCCAGCGCCCGAGCCTTGGAGGATGCCAGGGAGGCAGACCACCACCGCGAGGTCGCCGAGAAGCACAGACAGGAGCTCCAGGCCCTGAATGCCTCCCTGGAGCAGCAGGTGGAGGCACGTAGAGCTGCCTTGGCGTCGATGAAGGGGGCACCGTCCGACGAGGAAGAGATCTTGAAGCGTGAGGAAGCGCTAATGCTGGAGGCCACAGAGTGCAGCCTCGAGCTTGAGCGGTTGGAGACGAGTGAGCATCAGGTTGCTCAGGCGACAGATACCGCCAGCGCGCGTGAGGCCAGGATCCAGGAGGAAGTGGACCGCAGGGTGGCAGAGGCTTGCACTGATCATGCCAATAGGTATGACCTGAAGCTGAAGCTCGTGGAAGCCGAAGCTGAGGGCAGGACCACCGCCCTCAGGTCGAGGTTGGCTGAGGTGGAGCATCGCGAGAAGGCCACTATAACTACCTTGATCTCCGTGTAGGCCGAGTTGGCCTCCGCATGTGCTGAGCTGCTCCCGCTTCAGCAGCGAGTTACCGCTGCTGAGTCCCACGTGCAGCAGAGCAGGGAGGAGGTGATCCACCGACAGACGTTGCAGCGCGAACATGCCCCATGCTCCAGGACCTCAGGGTGAGGGCTAATCGGGCGCTGGGCATCATCTGGGATGAATACGCCCTCATCCTCATGTAGAAGACTATGTCGGCCATCTACACTTCTACACTGACATCGTGATGCGCCTGGAGGACCGGGCTAAGAGGGCTCACGAGCTCGTTGACGTAAAGAGCCGTGGCCTCCTTCGGCACATGTTTTCCCGCATCTTCAGCCATCTTCAGAATGCCGACCCCAACTTCGACTTCAACGCCGCCATCGCCCCAGTGCCCGGAGCTACCCGAGGTAACCTGGCGCGCTGGGTGGATGATAACATGGATGCTCTGGTCAGGACTTTCGCTTCTGACGATGGCGCAGTGGTGGTCATGGCGGATGAAGGTGACGTGGTCGATGATGGTGAAAATGATGCTAGCGATGACGCTAGTAGCATGTCCGGGAGCGATTCGGAAGATGTTGCTAGCGACATGTCCGATTGAGCCCGCACTCCTTGTTTTGAACCTGCGCACAAAATTTTGGGCATGGCCCCCGAAGATGTAAGTGCATTTTGGGGAAGGGAGGGCTCATGTAATCAGACCATTGTTTTATTCCCTGAGCCAGACTTAAGGCGTGCTTTTGTGAGTTCTCAAGTTCCTTCGTAAACTTACAGCAGTAACTTATGTCAGTCTAGGCGGGCCTCAGACCGGCCTTGTAGCTGTCGATGTGTAGTTCTCCCGAGGGGAGTTATCCATGGGCTCACGAGGTTTCGGGCTTCTGAGGAGCCTGCTGGTCCACCCGAGAGGGCCTTGCGAGAGACGAGCATTAGATCGTGGTGAGATGCGCGCGCATACCACACCCAGCCCCCGCTTGTGAGGCGTTCGTAAGGGAGGGGCAGTAGGCACTAGCCTCAAAACAAGGCACAGAGCAAGAAAACTCAAGAAATCAACATGAACGAGAAAAGATGCCCCCATGCTTTGCCAATGAAAATACGACTGCGAGTTCAAATCCAAAAAGGCGGCAAATCGAGCTACAGAAAAAGGGGTTGAAAGCAAATGGCCGCATCCGGCACCTAGCTAGTCTTCTTGTCTTCTCACCAGCGCGAAGCCTAGTGCTTTTACTAGCCGTGAGCTTAGTCATCGGGGGACAGCGTCGACGGCCAGCGCTGAGCATGGTGCTTCCACTAGGACATGGGCGGGAGCCCCCGAGGCCCGAGGGTGACTCTCCGGAGACTCCGGGGCGTGTACAACCCCACTCATTATTAGGTGAGAGTGTCACAGGCGGAGACCTTCATAGGCGCAAGCCTTGCTTCATATCACCAGACGAGGGCCCCACCTTGCGCCACCCTCGACCACCATTGGGGCGTCCAGAAACCAGGAGGATGCCAAGGGGCAAAGAGGACACTAGCGGCGCCCTCGGCGACCACGGGCCCTCTGCCGGGGGGAGGGCTCGCCAGCACCTCCCCGGCAGAGGACCTACCTCTGGGCGACGCCTTGCCCCGTGCGACACGAGGGAGGGCCTTGCTCCGGACCCCTTCCGTGCTGCCCCCAGTCCGCCGCTCCTGACTAGAATGGGGCTGCCGCGCTGGGGTCGTCGTCCGCCGCTGCATCCTGGTCCACCTGCGACCCATGGTTAGTGTAAGCCTGCTCCTGAGATATCAGTGGTACCCTGCGGTGGTTGTCATTGGCGGGGCCGGCGAGGCTCCTGGGTGGCTCATGGAAGGCCTCGGCTTCCAACATCTCTTCTTCCCTGTCCGGCTTGAGGAACGTGCAGGGGTCGACCTCTGACGTGTACTCCTGATCCACCATGCGGGGCACATAGGCTTCCTGAGCTGACTCTTCAGAACCTCCACCGAGGCGCCCTTTGCCCCACGCCGCCGGGCCCGGTGCGTCGCCCTGGTGGCTGTAGGGTGGCTGAGGGAATCCTGGATTAGGGGGTGTCCGGATAGCCAGACTATACCTTCGGCCGGACTCCTGTACTATGAAGATACAAGATTGAAGACTTCGTCCCGTGTCCGGAAGGGACTTTGCTTGGCGTGGAAGGCAAGCTTGGCGATACGGATATGTAGATCTCCTACAATTGTAACCGACTCTGTGCAACCCTAGCCCTCTCCGGTGTCTATATAAACCGGAGGGTTTTAGTCCATAGGAGGAACAACAATCATACCATAGGCTAGCTTCTAGGGTTTAGCCTTCTTGATCTCGTGGTAGATCTACTCTTGTACTACCCATATCATCAATATTAATCAAGCAGGAGTAGGGTTTTACCTCCATCGAGAGGGCCCAAACCTGGGTAAAAACATCGTGTCCCTTGTCTCCTGTTACCATCCGCCTAGACACACAGTTCGGGACCCCCTACCTGAGATCCGCCGGTTTTGACACTGACATTGGTGCTTTCATTGAGAGTTCCTCTGTGTCGTCACTTTTAGGCCCGATGGATCCTCCGATCATCAACGACGATGCGGTCCAGGGTGAGACTTTTCTCCCCGGACAGATCTTCGTTTTAGGTGGCTTTGCATTGTGGGCCAATTCTCTTGGCCATCTGGAGCAGATCGAAAGCTACGCCCCTGGCCATCAGGTCAGATTTGGAAGTTTGAGCTACATGGCCGACCTCCGCGGAGACTTGATCTTTGACGGATTCGAGCCGCAGCCGAGCACGCCGCACTGTCACGATGGGCATGATCTAGCTCTGCCGCCAAACGGTGCCCTGGAGGCCGCACCCGCATCAGCTCCGACCCTTAATTCGGAGCCAACTGCGCCAATCGAGGATGAGTGGTTGGACACCGCCTCGGGGGCTGCAATCTCTATGGCGATCGAGCCGAACACCAGCCCTATTCTCTGCGAAGCCCGTGACTCCAAGGAGCTGGACTCCGAGCCCTCCGCGCCCCTACTGATCGAATCCGATTGGGCGCCGATCATGGAGTTCACCGCCGCAGACATCTTTCAGCACTCGCCCTTCGGTGACATTCTGAATTCACTCAGGTCTCTCTCTTTGTCAGGAGAGTCCTGGATGGACTATGACCGACAGGATTGGGATGTGGACGACGAAGAAATTCGATGCCCACCCACCACCCACTTCGTAGCCACTGTCGATAATTTAAACGACGTGCTCGACTTCAACTCCGAAGACATCGACGGTATGGACGACGATGTAGGAGATGAACATGAACCAACGCCTATAAGGCACTGGACAGCCACCTCATCTCATGATGTATACATGGTGGACACACCCGAAGGAAGCGACAACGAGGAACACAGGGATGCAACGAGGGATCGTTCACTCGAAAAGCAATCAAAGTGGCGACGTAAGCGCCGCTCCAAGCCCTGCCTCGACAGAGACAGCAGCCATATAGACCCAGCCATAGAGCAAGACGAGCCGGCGGACGACGAACATGCCTTCGAGCAACCGTCCGAACATGGCAACTTGGATAAACAAACCGAACACCCCGTCCCCAGCCAAAACAACAATCCGGACGACCTTACACCGGATAGGCTCATGGAGCAGAAGAACCTCCACAAAAGGCTCGTCGCCACTGCGCGTAGCCTGAAAAAGCAGAAGCGGAAGCTCAAAACTGCGGAAGATGCACTCAGAATCAGATGGAGCAAAGTACACAACACCGCAGACAAATATGGCGGCAGTCGCCGCACAAAAAGCTATCCAAAGCGAAAGCTACTGCCAGAATTTGACGAGGAGGCCTTAGAGCCCCCGCAGTCAAAAAATAGGAAAGCCACCCAGTCGGATAGACGACCGCATGGCCAGCATGGAGCGGCAAGCGGCGCCACACACAAGCCAGCACGCGATCCACCAAAGGATCCGCATCAAAAATATGGCCCAACCAGATATATCTACGGGCCAAGAAAGCAAGCTCTAGTAAGCAATGCAACACAACAAATATCCGAACATCACGGCACACCCAAATACAGGGGTGCCGCACACCCCTATGTTTCACCGATGAGGTGCTGGACCATGAATTTCCAGCGGGATTCAAGCCCGTAAACATAGAGGCGCACGACGGAACAACAGATCCTAGCGTCTGGATCGAGGATTATATCCTCCACATACACATGGCCAGAGGAGATGACCTCCACGCCATAAAATACTTACCCCTCAAGCTTCAAGGGCCAGCCCGACATTGGCTCAAAAGCCTTCCCGAAAACACCATTGGAAGTTGGGAAGAGCTTGAGGATGCTTTCAGGGCAAATTTTCAAGGGACCTATGTCCGCCCTCCGGATGCAGACGATCTCAGTCACATAACTCAACAGCCCGGAGAGTCAGCTCGGAAATTCTGGAACAGATTTCTTACTAAAAAGAATCAGATAGTCGACTGTCCGGACACCGACGCCCTAGCAGCTTTTAAGCATAATGTTCGAGACGAATGGCTTGCCAGACACCTCGGCCAAGAAAAGCCAAGAACAATGGCCGCATTAACAAGCCTCATGACCCACTTTTGCGCAGGAGAGGACAACTGGTTGGCAAGTACATCCGAAGTTAGGGATGGAAACGGAAAACCCCGATGCAGCAAGGACCAGCGCCAGAATAAGAGAAACAGCCCAAAGAGCATGGCGGTCAACGCCGGATTCAAAAGCTTGCGGCAGAATCAGAGAAAGCCGTCCCTCAAGGATAACAGGGACGAGCTATCCAACTTAAACAAAATCTTGGACAAGATATGTGAAATACACAGTACTCCCGGGAAGCCTGCGAACCATACCCATAGATAATGTTGGGTTTTCAAGCAATCCGGCAAACTCAACACCGAACACAAGGGGCTCGACACACCAAGTGAGGATGATGACGAACCCCACAAGCAGAGCAGCAAGAAACAAAAGGATTTCCCACAAGAAGTCAAAACAGTAAACTTACTTCACGTGACGAACAGAATGTTGCCAACAGAGATACGTGCCATACGGCCTATCCCAAAGAAGTCAAAACCGATCACCTTCGACCATCAGGATTACTCTAGAAGTATCCGAAACGCAGGCTGGACTGCCTTGGTATTAGATCCAATAATTGGCGGACTCCACTTTACAAATGTCCTGATGGACGGCGGCAGTGGTCTAAACCTGTTATACCAGGACACAATCCGCAACATGGGGATAGACCCAAAAAAAATTCGCCATAGCAAAACCTCCTTTCAAGGGGTAACACCAGGCCCGGATGCCCGTTGCATGGGTTCTCTCCGGCTAGAAGTTATGTTCGGCTCCCCCGATAACTTCCGTCGCGAACAGCTAACTTTCCACATCGCCCCATTCTCAAGTAGCTATCAAGCACTGCTGGGACGCGAAGCTTTCGCCCGCTTTAACACAATACCGCATTATGCATCTCTTACGCTTAAGATGCCCGGTCCTCGAGGCATCATTTCATTAAAGGGAAAACATTGAGTGTTCCTCCCGCGCGGAAGACAGTGCGGCTGCCTTGACAGCCCCACAATAAAGCGGCTTCACCAGCCAAAGCACCTAAACAGGTCGTCAAGACCACAGACACAGCTAGACGAGTCCGGCATAAACATACAATTGATAAAGGCTTAATAGCAGTATACCCCTGTACTAGGGGCTCCACGCATATAAAACAAGAGACAATAAAGCTCAATTTTACCCATTTAGATTTATACTTCGTTTATTTAGTATAACTCATGTTCGGCACGATCTTTCCTAAACTAAGTTCCTCTCTTTTACAGATGAACACCGTGCTATGCCCGTCCAGGATACGGCACAACAGAGACACAGGCGCAGACGTGCAGCAGGGACCCGTTCCAAGGATTCTTTTCAGATTAAGACCCTGCGTAAACCTTTTTTTACTGTCTCTTGTTGATACACATCCCCTGGTTTCTTGGTATAACCAAGGAGGAGGCTGGCGTTTTGGCATGTGGCCACGTCAGAGTTTTGCGCGTACCTGGACACTAGGGGCCTATTACTAAGGGCGTTATCTCGCTCGCCCTCATAAAGACCGAATACCTTAGGGAGTGTTCGGCGTCGCGAGTTTGGCCTTATATGCATCAGCTCTGAATCATGTCTTTGGTCAAATGTTGGGTTTGCCCGGCTCCTATGTTTTTCTACCTTACGTTCCGCTCTATCGGCTAAGGCGGCACCAGGAGAGCTACTGCGATTGTGCCCAAGTTCGGCCAGGCGAGCAGATTAGTAGAGAAAGCCAAAAACTGACTGTCATGATATAGCGTGAGACTAGTCAACCACTCAATGACTTACCGGAATCTTTAGGATTCCTCCGCATTAACGAAGGGCCACTTCCCGGCCAGGCACACACGCGCCCCGAGTTCGGGCGAGCGCAGGCGCCACCAGGGCTATATAAGTAGCCTCACTGTCAAACTCCTATGGCTAAGTGAAAGTGATAAAGCATCATAGTCCGATTGCCTAGTTCGCTGCGCTATCACCTCCTTTGTAGGACCAAGACGTTGGATCAAGTGTGAAAATGCGCCTTCTGCGAACACCCCCGCATTATGTGCGTGGGGGCTGAAGCCGACGACTGCCATCTTTCAGATTATATATACATATATGTTAAACGGACGCACAGGAGGTATTATAATACTTGCAGGCACAAGTATAAAAAGCTTCTACAATTTATCAAAATATTGTTTTACAATAATATATGCTATTCGAATATAGTATCCTTCGAGCACTGCGTCTCTATTAAACGAGCGCCTTGCAGAACTTCCTGAAAATAGCGCTCGACAGGTACTCGGCTTCCATCCGAGTCTAGGGATGCAACAACGGTGGCCTCCATTTCCGCCCAATATGTCTTGACACGGTGCCGCACCAAGGAACTGCTGCACCAAGTTAAAATAACTTTTCGGCTCTAGCCTCTCTGGCCACAGATGACTCATGACATACTTCATGGCGAGTCCGGACAACCTATTTAGCTCGGCCCATTCGGCCAAACGATCGGCTAATGACAGCGGATGCTCCAGATTGTGGAACTGCGACCAAAAGAGCTTTTCCACTTCGCGATCTTCTTGATCTCGGAAGTGTTCGGCCGCATCTGCGGCACTCGCTGCCAAATCCAGATAGGTGTCCGCCGTACTCCACATCCGGTTTAATGGAGCATGTTTAGGATCACAGAACTTCCTCCGCAGCATAAAGGGCTTTCCAGCCGCGATCTCTCCGGCCTGACGCAGCTCCTCCTTCATAGCTCTCATCGCAAAGTGAGCATCCTTGGCATCGGCAACGGCCTTCTCTAGGTCTGTCTGTTCCGCCCGATCTTCTTTTTCAAGAAGCTTGCAACGGTCAGCAGCTTTCTTCAGCTTCACGGCCATTTCCTTCTTGCTTCGGCAGTGAGTAGCCTATTCGGCTTTCAGCTCTTCAATTGCCTTTCCGGCAGCCGCATCACTTTTCCTGGCTTGCTCCTTGGCTCGGGCAAGTTTTGCCCGAAGATTCTCCATGGCAGCAGCACCATCTGCATCAAGCGCACACATTGTAAGATACTGGCATAAAGCTCCTCTTACAAGGTGCCTCCGGAGGAATTACATACCTTGTGCCTCATCAAGCCGCTTGTTGATAAGCGCGATGTTGGCATCTTCCACGTCAAGTTGCCGCTTTAGCTCAGCAAATTCATCAGTCCGGCTTGCCACCGGACACTTCGCCACCTACGTATGAAGGAGGCATATTAGACCTGGGATTATGATCCTCTGCGCGCCGTCACTTTTGAAGACGCACAGAGTCTCAGGGGCTACCATCTACACAGGGCGCAGCTTATTTATGCGCAACTGTCCAAAAAGGGTACATTATTTCACGTACCTCAAAACCTATCAGTAAACTCCTGACGGCCTCATGCAATCCGCTCTTTGCGGATGAAATCCTCTCAATCACCGTACCCATCAATGCACGGTGCTCCTCTGAGATAGGTGCTCGCCCTAGAAGATCCTTCAGCTCCTCCGACCATGCACCAGACGGTGCCGGACTCGTCCGATGGCCCTTTTCGAAGGCCGGATGCGGAGGGCCTTGGGGGCCATATGACTACCTTCCGGCCCTGCCGGATTCGGAGAAACCCTCCGCGACGATACCTCAGGGTCGCCCGCCTCGCAAGGCGGTACGGCAGGGGGAGGCGTTTTGCTCTCCATCATCTCTGGAAGAAGATCCCCCGAAGACGAGCTCTGCTGAGAAGGGCTAAGGTCCGAGCTACAAGGTAAATTTTCGATTACTCTTCTCAGATATAACGCAAGGATTTCTCTCATTTCTTAAAAATAAAAACTCCTCTCTACTTACGGCTCGGTGGAGGGCTGATCCCCTTGAGGGCATAATTCGGTCAAAGTATCCCCCGGCGCAGGATCCTCCGATGAAGATTTCTTCCCCCGCTTTGAGGCCATGGTCTCCGGGTCGTTAGAGGCGGTCCTCTTCTTCCCC
This sequence comes from Triticum urartu, assembly GCF_003073215.2. Taxonomy (NCBI): domain Eukaryota; kingdom Viridiplantae; phylum Streptophyta; class Magnoliopsida; order Poales; family Poaceae; genus Triticum; species Triticum urartu. The sequence continues at coordinate 393,365,474 of NC_053027.1, read as the reverse complement.
CGAGGAGAGGAATTTTCGATTCCTCCCTTATGTACAACCTTCTTCGAGGAGGTTGTAGCTTCCTTGTCCCCTCCCTCGCTTTCCTCCGAAGGCACAACCTCCAACATCCTGACTAGCACGGGATCCAGCGTGGTCTCGGGGAGGGGGGCCAGACACCTAATTAGCTTTGCTTTTGCTATCCACTCCTGTTTAAAGGACAACTATTTTAGGGGCAATTTTATGATAAATATACGGATAGCGAGTCCGGGCACAAGGCTACTTACTTGAGTATCCGGGCGATTGCAGCTCAGGCCTGCGTCCTCGGTCAAGTCCGGACACATTGCTTGTGATACGAAGAACAATTTGTACATATCCACGGGCGTTGCGCCCATGAAATGCTGGAGAGCTCGTGGTCCCTCCGGATTGAACTCCCACAGGTGGAGGGGGCGACGTTTGCAGGGCAGAGCTTGGCGAATCAGCATAACCTGTGTCACCACGACCAGACTGATATCTCTTTCTAGAAGATCTCGAATGCGGCCCTACAACAAGGGCACGTCCTTGGATGGCCCCCAGTCCAGTCCTTTTTTGACCCATGACACTAGCTGTGGTGGGGGACCCGAGCGAAAGGCAGGTGGAGCCACCCACTTGGTGCCCCTGGGAACGGTGATTTAAAACCACTCTTGTTGCCATAAGCTGGACTCCTCTTGAAAAGAGCCCTCGGGCCATGGAGCACCAGCATTCTTGCTTATAAAGACACCTCCGCACTCCGCGTGCCGTCCCTTGATCATCTTCGGCTCTACTTTGAAGGTCTTGAGCCATAGTCTGAAGTGAGGAGTAATACGGAGGAAGGCTTCACACACGACGATGAATGAGGAAATATGGAGGATGGACTTCGGAGCTAAGTCGTGAAATTCCAGCCCATAATAAAACATGAGCCCCCTCACGAAGGGATCCGTCGGGAAGCCTAGCCCCTGAAGGAAGTGAGACATGAACTCCACACTCTCACTAGGCTTGGGAGTGGGAATGACCTGCCCTTGAGCAGGCAGCCTATGCCAGATTTCGCCGGTCAAGAACCTGGCCTCTCTCAACTTCAGCACGTCCTCCTCCATGATGGAGGAGGGCATCCATCGGCCTCGAAGGTCGGAACCGGACATTGTCGGAGGTCCGAAGCGCCTGAAATCTGGAGCCTTGGGTGTTGGAACTCGAGGTGAAGGGCGAACTCGTTTGAGATTGAAAGAAAGGAGTAAGGCCTTGGTCTCTTTATAAGAGGTTGAGTACCAAGGGCCCTCCCCATGACCGTTTGGGACTCGCCTTTAATCGAGAAAACATACCAACGGGTACGATTGGGTTACCCACGCCCGTATTGATGAGAATCCCAGAATAAGGGGACACGATCTCTGCTTTGACAAGACGTGCCAAGGAAACCACCTTGCTAAACGCGCTGAGGTGGGACGGTAAAACGATTCGAATAAAGACTTGGTCGTGGTGTGATGTCACGCTACGGAATACGTCAGAAGATTAGATTTGTGTAAATATTATTCTCTCTATGGCAATATGTGGAAACTTATTTTGCAAAGCCGGACACTACCTTTGTGTTCAAAATATTCTATGAAGTACTTGTAGGAGGAACCCGCCTTGCAATGCCGAAGACAATCTATGCGCCGGACTCGTCGTCATTGAAGCCTGGTTCAGGGGCTACTGAGGGAGTCCTGGATTAGGGGGTGTCCGGATAGCCGGACTATACCTTCGGCCGGACTCCTGGACTATGAAGATACAAGATTGAAGACTTCGTCCCGTGTCCGGAAGGGACTTTCCTTGGCGTGGAAGGCAAGCTTGGCGATACGGATATGTAGATCTCCTACCATTGTAACCGACTCTGTGTAACCCTAGCCCTCTCCGGTGTCTATATAAACCGGAGGGTTTTAGTCCATAGGAGGAACAACAATCATACCATAGGCTAGCTTCTAGGGTTTAGCCTTCTTGATCTCGTGGTAGATCTACTCTTGTACTACCCATATCATCAATATTAATCAAGCAGGAGTAGGGTTTTACCTCCATCGAGAGGGCCCGAACCTGGGTAAAAACATCGTGTCCCTTGTCTCCTGTTACCATCCGCCTAGACGCACAGTTCGGGACCCCCTACCCGAGAACCGCCGGTTTTGACACCGACAGTGGCGCTCGATTGGGACCGTGAGGAGCAACGCCCGCACCTACACCACCCCGGGGGGCAAGGGCGCGGTCGGATGTCCGGCACCGCTGGTCGTGCTGGCGCTGGCGAGCCCTCCTGGTGCACCTGGGAGCACGCGGGCGCGACGAGGCCCGTCGTGTGACCTGGCCACAACTTGAGATGTAAGTAGGGAGAAGAAAGGCGGCGTACCCCTGGCTGCAGCATCCAACAACTCGGCGACACGTTCCATCAATGCGTCACGGCCGCTCTCCATCAGCCGGCACCGCAGCAGCTCCCATGCCACCACGAGCGCGGCTCGCATGTTCACCTGTTCCCGTCAGGTGTGTGGTGCCGTCGCTGCTGCATAGCTTGCGGATCTTGCAGCGGCCCGCGCACTCCCTAGTGTGAGGGTGGAAGGCGTCGGTTCGCGCCGCCCGTGTCCCCGGCATTCGGCGGTGTGCGAGCCGCCTGGAGTGCGGAGTTGAGGTATCCTTGGGCGGACCAAATATACATTAGCCCCCAAGTCCCAAAATAATAAACCTTTATCATGAATAAGGAAATATAAAATAACAACTTTACTATTGCCTCTAGGGCATATTTTCTTCACCCCTCCTTATTCTTCCTTGGCCTCCCCCCTAGATGGGAGGAGAGTTTACCCTCTGGTCCATGGCTTCCATGGCGGCGGAGGGGCGGGAGCCCCTCCAAGTTAGGCTCTCTCTCTCTCTCTCTCTCTCTCTCTCTTTTCTCTTCTATTTCGCGTTCCCATTTTTTGGCCCTTCGCGTTTTCTTAAATTCCCGGAGATCCTTAACCTCCGATTAGGCTAAAATTCTAACACGATTTTCTTCCCGATATTATCTTTCTTGCGGTAAAATAAGGGCACCAACTGCCTTAAAGGGGACCCACAAGCCTGACAGTCACGCATCAGGTCTGGTACACAGCATAGCATACATGATAGAACCTATGGCTGAGACATAGGGAATGACTTCCACTTTCTCTCTATCTTCTACAGTGGTCGGGCTTTGAGTCTCACTCAACTTCACACCTTGTAACACAGGCAATAAACCTTTCTTTGACTGATCCATTTTGAACTTCTTCAAAAATTTGCCAAGGTATGTGCTTTGTGAAAGTCCTATTAAGCATCTCGATCTATCCCTATAGATCTTGATGCCCAATATATAAGCAGCTTCACCGAGGTCTTTCATTGAAAAACTCTTATTCAAGTATCCTTGTATGCTATCCATAAATTCTATATCATTTCCCATCAATAATATATCATCTACATATAATATTATAAATGCTACAAAGCTCCCACTCACTTTCTTGTAAATACAGGCTTCACCGATAGTCTGTATAAAACCATATGCATTGATCACCTCATCAAAGCATATATTCCAACTCCGAGATGCTTGCACCAGTCCATAGATGGATCGCTGGCGCTTGCACACTCTGTTAGCACATTTAGGATCGACAAAACCTTCTGGATGCATCATATACAACTCTTATTTAAGAAATCCATCAAGGAATGCAGTTTTGACGCTCATTTGCTAGATTTCATAATCATAAAATGTAGCAATTGCTAAAATGATTAGGATGTACTTAAGCATCGCTATGGGTGAGAAAGTCTCATCGTAGTCAACCCCTTGAACTTGTCGAAAACCTTTTGCGACAAGTCGAGCTTTGTAGACAGTAACATTACCATCAGCGTCACTCTTCTTCGTGAAGATCCATTTATTCTCTATGGCTTACCGATCATTGGGCAAGTCCACCAAAGTCCACACTTTATTCTCATACATGGATCCAATCTCAGATTTCATGGCCTCAAGCCATGTATCGGAATATGGGCTCATCATAGCTTCTTCATAGTTCGTAGGTTCACCTTGGTCTAATAACATGACTTCCAGAACATGATTACCGTACCACTCTGGTGCGGATCATTCTCTGGTTGACCTACAAGGTTCAGGAGCAACTTGATATGAAGTTTCATGATCATTATCATTTGCTTCCTCTCTAGTTGGTGTAGGCATCATGGAAACTAATTTGTCTGATGTGCTACATTCCAATTTGAGAGAAGGTACGATTACCTCATCAAGGTCTACTTTCCTCCCACTCACTTCTTTCAAGAGAAACTCCTTCTCTAGAAAGGTTCCATTCTTGGCAACAAAGATCTTGCCTTCGGATCTGTTGTAGGAGGTGTACCCAATTGTTTCCTTAGGGTATCCTATGAAGACGCACTTCTTCGATTTGTGTTTGAGCTTATCAGGCTGAAGCCTTTTGACATAAGTGTCGCAACCCCAAACTTTAAGAAACGACAGCTTAGGTTTCTTGCCAAACCACATTTCATACAGTGTCGTCTCAACGGACTTAGACGGTGCCCTATTTAACGTGAATGCGGCTATCTCTAATGCATAACCCCAAAACGATAGTGGTAAATCAGTAAGAGACATCATAGAATGCAGCATATCTAATAAAGCATGGTTACGACGTTCGGACACACCATTACACTGTGGTGTTCCCGGTGGCGTGAGTTGTGAAACAATTCCACATTGTTTTAAATGAAGGCCAAACTCGTAACTCAAATATTCACCTCCGCAATTAGATCATAGAAACTTTATTTTCTTGTTACGATGATTCTCCACTTCACTCTGAAATACTTTGAACTTTTCAAATGTTTCAGACTTGTGTTTCATTAAGTAGATATACTCATATCTGCTCAAATCATTTGTGAAGGTTAGAAAATAACGATACCCGCTGTCGTGGGATTGTCACGGCAGATGTCCTAGTGTGAGGACTTAGTTGTGGAGCCATCACAACATAGTTAGCTTAAAGGGGTTAAAGCGGACAAAGGGCGCAAGGAATTATCCTGGTTTGGCCCCTTGCGGTGAAGGTAAAGCCTACTCCAGTTATGATGGGATTGCTAGGGTTTCGATGACATGGGAGTGAATACGCTTTGCCTGGCTCTCGAGTTATTGTTTCTTGTCCTTGAACCGCCACAGGGTCGTCCCTTTATATACATAGGTTGACGCCCGGCAGTTTACAAAATCCCGACCGGCTCATAAACGTGTCTGGCTTGGCTTCTACTCTTTCCTATCTTACAACACAAGTTACACACCTTATGGCGGTTTATGTCTATGGGCCCTAATCCGCCTTTGGGCCCTGGGCTTTTAGATCTCTTATATTAAAGCGCCATATTCCTTGTCTTCATGGGCTTCAATATGAATAACTCATTACAGGTATAACCCGGCCCCTCCTGGGCGGTTTATACTCAGTAGTTATATCCCCAACACCCACCGCGTGCCTCAGCATTCATCGGACCGCATACATCAGTATGTATGTTCCGATAAGTCATTAGTTCGCTCCATTGTTCCGGAGAACGGAGTTTTAGTCATCTTTCCCATGATGCATGGTTCACACGTATCAAATGATTCATAATCAAGTGATTCCAAAAGTCCCTCTATATGGAGTTCCTTCATGCGCTTTACACCAATATGACCTAAACAGCAGTGCCACAAATATGTTGCACTATCATTATCAACTTTGCATCTTTTGGCATCAATATTATGAATATGTGTATCACTACGATCGATATTCAACAAAAATAGACCACTCTTCAAGGGTGCATGATCATAAAAGATACTAGATCATTGTTGGTGCGCATTGCCGCGCCCATCTTTTTAATACAGAATGTTAGGTATTGGTGCAATGTTGTGTAGGTATTTTATTTAAAAGTTAACTATATGTAATTATGTAAAATTTTATTTTATCTAAAAGTTATAGTAGTTGTAGTATACATATTATTGTGATTTTTTGCGCATTTGTAGCATAAGATGTTCATTATAATAGACCAAATGCCATTTGCAGGAGGCTAGTATTTTTCTCTCAAGATCATGCATGTCAAGATCCTCTTGGGCTTTAGGTCTAAAGTGGACACTCCACTTGGCTCGCTAGATGATGTTTTTTTACGATCACCACTTTGCCCATAGAATTTGGACTTGAAATATCTACTATTTTTACGACTGGTGAGTAAAAGAATGGCTAACTGCAAACATAAAGATGACAGAATATCAGAACTGATTTGCAATGTGCAATGGAGACACGATATTTAGTTTAAAAAAAGGAAAACATCAACACTAATAGAGAATCTGATGTGCAAAATAAAAATAGATAAACCATAGACCATTACTGTGCAAAACTTTCAGGTACAAAGTAACTAAAGACTGATGGCTGCTGGCAAGTGTTGTAGACACACTTAAAATAAAGACCAAACTGTACGACAACACAAAACAGTGTTCGTTCTTTGTGACAAAAAAGAGCTCAACACATGGTGTCTCACAACTATTACAAACCTGAGGGAAGATCTTATAAGAATTTTTCTTATGTTTCTCAAGCACCAAATCTAAAAGTAGCAAGGGACATGATCGAAGAAGCTCAATCTAATCATCCAACCTCGTGAAGCAGCAGTACCTCCTCTTTAGAATGATGAACACAATTTGATCTGTTGGAAAGGTCCGTCGTGCATGATGAACTTCTCCAGCTCCAACTCCAGCTCCTTCCTCGTGTAAATCTTGACAACGTCTGGGAGGTTGGTGTGTGGCTTGTAGTTCCCAAAGAATGCACCTTTCAAGGTCTTGGCATTGAGGAAGTTCATCAGGTGGGTATTGAATGCCACCTCCTTGTGTGGGACACCCACCAGCCTAACCACGCCCCACCCCTGCACTCAGACTTCATGACTGAGATCAAAGCAGAAAACACCTCAATGCTCAGAATGCTCAAACTGCAAGTGTATTGAGAACATACATCATGAAAGCATTCAAAGGCAAATATCATGGCGTCGACGTGGCAAGTGCAATCCACGGTTCTATTGACTCCAATGTTTGTCATCTAAACAAGCACCAGGAGCATAACTCAATTTCAAGCATTTGATACAATATGGCATCCCGTGAACAAATTAAGAGATAAATGTATGCTCAGGCATAACATACCTCATGCACTGGCTTGGTGTGATCCTTTGGGTTTACAAAGTCGATGCAGCAAAATTTCTTAGCTGGGATCTATCTTACCGGCTGGAGATGGCGTGCCGCTCCCACCCTCCCCTTCCCCTTCCTTGGGCGACGAGAATAGAGTGAGACAAAATCCCCAATCCGCGTCCTCTCCACCTACCCCGCATCAATTCCAGCTCTCCCCACCCCCAGCCACCACCTACCAACTCTCATGGCGGGGGCGCGTCGCCGTGGGCTGCGGATCCGTCGAATTGCACTGACGACTCGAGTTGCGGAGCCACGGGCGCTCCCACTTCCAGGGGCGGCTCCGCTGCCCGAGATCGACCCCAACTCACTGGAGGCTTGTCGGGAGATGCGTCGGGTGGTACTGGAGCGCTTCCCCACCCAGGAGGAGTGGGAAGACATCCACCTCGACATCCTTCGCAATGCAAACTTTGCCGAGCACACGCGATTCATTGGCGACGATGGCTACATGGATGTGGAGCTCCTGTTCTGGGCGATTCAGGAGGCCGAATCGTCAGATCCAGCGCAGGCGGTGAAGCGGGCGTTCTTCAAGACGGCGAACCCATATCGGCTCTGCCATCGGTGGAGGGGATTGCCAGCATTCCGCTGGAGTTCCTTCCACCAGGGGTGCAGCTACCCCTCCGCTGTTAGTGAAGGTCCCGACGCCTGTGCCCATCCTACGCCAGCGTCGCGCCATCGATCCCCCTCCCTGTCCGGGTGAGGGAGGTGTGCATTCGTTCAGCCTATCCTCCACCCATTTCATTCTCGCTTATTAGCTCAGCGTTCGCGAAGGATTGAATCCAAAATTTTGTATGATAGTTCGGTAATTCAGTTAGTTGATTTGGGTGAATCTAGGGTTTCCCCTGATGTGTTGATTCAATCTACTGATGTTGTTGCCGTTTCTACGGCTTCTAAGTCTGAGATTAATTTGAATTCTGGCGATAGCCTGTTGAACAACAAGATGACGATAAGTCAAAAGCCACCCTCCTTGCCCAGTCTGGTTGTGACGGGTCCCAGTTTCAAAAATTGTGACCATGGTAGGAAAACACATTCTCAGGTTACACGTTCGCATAGACAGGGTGACCCAAAAACTATAGAAGAGCACTTTGGCCAACTCTGGCTCATTTCTTCCCCTCCCCGCCGCCGCCTACCCCCACCACCACCACGCCTCGAACTACTCCTCCTTCCTCTGGATTCACTTGTTGGATCCGGAAGGATTTGATCGCCTCTCGTTCGTTCACGGCCGTTGATTGCCATCATGTCCTCTCCCGCATCTTTGATCCAATCCCAAGGACCATCAAGGTTTGGAGGGAGGGTTTGGGCCCCGGATCCCTCTCTTTCACAGCCGTTGTGAAGCGAGGATTGGCGATGTCTGACTATAGGAATGCTGGTGCGGGATCTGGCATAGGCGACCCTTTGAAGGTTGCCACTCAGAGAGCCAGCTCGCAGGGAGGGAGGAGGCAGCCATCTGCCCCGACCTCTAAGGATCTGGTGCCGGCGCCAAAGCCTACTAGGTCCATAGCCTCTATGGCTGCCTCGTCCCAGGTACAATCTTCTCAATAAGTGGAGGTGGAGATGGAGCAAGTTTTAGATCCTAGGTACAAGGACATGATCTGCTTCAACTGTTGAGGTCCAGGGCATTATGTTGGAAATTGTATCAAGCCAAAAACATGTTTTATCTGTCAACAGAATCACAACATGAATAATTGTGCTGCCTGGACTAGGGTTCAACCAACTGCTGCCTTTTTTGGCAGTGGAGCAAATGGACTTGGTTTTTACCATGTGGATGTTCTTGTTGCTAATGAATCCAACTGGCTGAACTTCCAAAATTGTGTTGTAGTTAATATCCTTAAAGGTGATGTGGACAAAGATATGTTGTTGAGTCTTTTAACTGCTACTTTCTGCAAGACTAGATAGTGGCCTTGGCAGATCAGGGGCCTATCCAGCAAGACATTCCTGGTGAGATTTCCTCCTTGGAAAAAAGTTGAGGATCTCATTGAACTGCCTGGTTTTTCCCTGCCCCAGGATGTGTCTGTTACACTAACTGAGTGGAAAGGGGGCATGTGAACCTTTTGGGGTACTTGTTGAGGCTTGAGTGTTAATTGAAGGAATCACTCCTAAGTGGTGCACATGGAAAGTGTTCTCTCAGATTCTACAAAATTGCCTGCAGGGATCCTACTGATGTGGACTGGAATGGTATGTTTAGGACTTTCTTTGAGAATGTTAGAATCAAAATTGCCTGCAAGGATCCTACAAAAATTCCATTTGAGGGACTCATTGAGATGAAGAAGTTGTTTTTAGTCGGCTTTACTGTTGAAGGTTTTGAGCAAGTGGGTGGTGTTGATTCTGTTATTGATATTGAGGATGATGAAGATATAGAAGGAGAAGGTGCAACTGAGGGACAGGAGGATGAAGGTGGGAATGCTCAGAAGGTGGCCTATCTGATGACTTGCTAGATAGTGAGGAGGCAATTGATGAGCTTGATAAGGCTAGTTTAGCTAATCAGGATAAGAACAAACAGAAGGGACCCAGTCTGGCATGTTTTGCTTTGATTCTGATCATGAAAACTTTATCTTGGAGTGTGCTATTGCTGATAAGGAAGAGCAACTTGTAGATGAGAAAGGAATTAAATCTGAAGATGTGTATCCTTCTGGATTTCTAAGCTCCACCCCAACAAAACCCCTTGTGGGGAATGCTGAGGGGACATCCAATTCTAGTGGTAAACTTGAAAGTATGGAGTATTGTGAGAGTATTCTTAGATCTGTAGAATTTTGTGAGTCTGATGAAGAGGATTCCAAGGGTGATGAACTAGAGACTCTTCCCCCTGAAGCTGTCCAGGCCATACAAAATATCTCTTTGAAGAGATCACTGCTAGAAACCCTTGATCATGCTCGGGATTAGGGGCTGAACACTGGGAAAAACAAATGGGGGCCAGTTCTGGTTTAGAAATCTGCTACTAGGGGACATGGCAATGTGAATATCATGGAGAAAGCTGTGGCTTACAAGAGGAAGCAGAATCTGGAAATTCCTAAAACCTTCAAAGGTAAATCCTTCACTAACACTAATCATAACACTTTGCTTGACCAGATGAGTAAAATTGACTTATGCATTGGGGGTGATGATGCTAATAAACATGAAACTATTGATGATTTGATTGCTGGGGAAAAAGAGAGATGTTTGGCTTTTGCCAATAGTAACCCTAAAATTGTTCTTCCAGATAATGTTGAATTAAACCATGATGATTTGTTTGGGACTCCTTTGGATTGTTGCTCTCTCAAGCCAGTGGGCACTGTGATGCCTTGAGGAGAACCCCAAATGGCTTAACAAAAGTTAGACTTTGTGGTCTGTCTCACCCTTTCAAAGTTTCTTAAATGATAGGGCTTATTTTGAATATTAGAGGTCTTGGTCAATCTGGGAAAGGTCAGTGCCTTTGTGATACTATTGCTCGATATAATCTTGATTTTATTGGGTTTCAAGAGACTAAGAGAGATATTATTTCTGAGGTTTTCCTCAAAGCTATTGATAGGGCTAATAATTTTGACTGGCATTATTTACCTGCTGTTAATACTGCTGGTGGGATCCTTTTGGGTCTTAGAAAAAGTTTATTTGAAACCATTGGTTTTGTTAATCATGAGTTTTCTATTAAAGCCACTATTAAAAACAAGGAGGATGGTTTTGTTTGGCACTTGGTGATAGTTTATGGCTCTGCATACCCAGAGTTTAAAATGGATTTTGTGGCTGAACTTCATGATATCTTAGACTCTGCATCCTATCCTATCTTAATTTGTGCTGACTTCAACCTGGTTAGGAATGAGAGTGAGAAGAGTAGTGGATTAGTTAACCATCATACCACCTTCCTTTTTAATGATTGGATTAATAGATGGGGACTGCAGGAGATTTCTATCTCTAATAGGGGCTATACTTGGTCCAATAATCAAGATAACCCTATTTTTGCTGTGTTAGACAGAGTTTTTGCCTCTGTGGACTGGGATTCTCACTTCCCGATGTCATCCCTAACTGCTCTCCCTAGAGTGGGGAGTGACCATACTCCCTTAGTGCTAGACACTGCAGGGAGGAAATCATTGAGTCCTAAGATGTTCCCTTTTGAGAAATGGTGGCTGTCACAACCTGGCTTCCACCAGATGGTGCGTGAGACTTGGTCGGCTGCTTCTTCCTTTATCTCTTCTGTAGATAACTGGTTATCTAAAACCAGACTGCTTAGGAAGAAGACAAAAGGCTGGGCCATTAATATTGAGTCTGCTTTAAGAAAAAGGAAAAAAGCCCCCCTTATGGAGTTTGACCCGCTTGACGTTCTATCTGAATCTCAATAGTTGTCTTCTGCTGATCATGATAGAATGAAAGCTGTGAAAACAGAATTGGAAGAGATTTCGAAAAAAGAGGAAACGGCCTTGTGGCAGAAAGCTAGAGACAAAAAATTGTTGAAGGGGACCGTAACAATGCCTATTTCCAAGCCCTAGCTAATCACAGGCATAGGAAAAACGATCTGTCTGAATTAGTGGGCCCTTCTGGACCTTTGACTTCCACTGAAAACATGCTGGGAGTAGCTACTGAATTTTACAAAAAATTATTTGCGTATGAACCTAAACCAGATTTACACTTGGGAACTGGTTTTTGGTCTGATACAAAAATGATTAGTGAGGATGAGCGGAGAGACCTAGAGAGATCCTTTTCTGAGGAAGATATCAAAGAAGAAATTATGGGCTCATATGCAAGTGGGACCCCTGGTCCTGATGGGCTGTCTTTCCTTTTTTATCAAAACTTTGGGGATCTAATTAAAAATGACTTTATGTGGATGGTCAGGGATTTTGAAAATGGGGATTTGGACATCTATAAGCTTAATTATGCCATCATCACCCTTATACCTAAAATTCCCCAGGCTAGAGAGATGAAAAACTTCAGACCTATTAGTCTTAGTAACTGTGCTGTAAAAAATTTCTCCAAGGCCATGAATACTAGGGTCTCCCTATCTGTGATAAAATCATTTAACACAACCAGACTACTTTTATTAAAGGGAGGTTTTATCTTAGAGAGTGTGGTGATGGCCCATGAAGTTATTCATGAGGTTCACAGAACTAATTGTAATGGTTTGATTCTTAAACTTGATTATGAGAAAGCCTATGATAGAGTAAGTTGGGATTTTCTGGAGGAAATGCTTCTTTCTAGAGGCTTTGGGGTTAAATGGGTTGCATGGGTGATCAGCACCTTGAAACATGGGACTTTCCAGGTTAGAATTAAATGACACTAGTGGGCCACATTTTGTGGGGAAAAATGGCTGAAACAAGGTGACCCCCACTCCCCTCTTTTATTTAACTTAGTGGCTGATGTCTTTTCTAAGATGTTGGTGAAAGCTGTCAACAATGGGTTAATTGGTGGGCTCCTCCCACATGCCGTCCCTGGTGGGGTGGTTAGTTTGCAATACGCCGATGATACCATTTTGTTTATCCAAGATTCTGTGGAATATGCCAAGAATTTGAAATGGATTCTGACCTGTTTTGAAAAGCTTTCTGGCTTAAAAATCAATTTTCATAAGAGTGATTTACATACCATTCATGTTTCTGACGCAATGTCCAGAGAATTTGCCCAGATTTGTTGTTGTCAATTTGGTGAATTTCCCTTCAAATACCTTGGTGTGCCCCTACACTTTAAAAAACTTAGAAGGGAAGACTTGCAACCTATCATTGACAGGATTATTTGGAATATCGTTGGCTGGTTGGGCAAGCTCTTGTCGTATAGGGGCAAGCTAATCTTACTAACCACCTGTATTGCTAGCATTCCCTCTTATCTCATGGCCATGATGAAATTTCCCAAATGGGTTATTGACATGATTACCTCCCAAATGTCTCACTTTTTTGGGTAATGTGGGTGATGTTCATAAATATCATCTAGCTAACTAGGGCCTTGTAGCCCGTAGGAAAGAGTTTGGTGGTCTGGGTGTCCCTAATCTCAGGGAGTTTAATATGGATCTCCTGGCAGCATGGGGAAAAATATTCTATGATGGGAGGGAGGGAGATTGGAAAAAAATTATGCTTCAAATATGCTACTAACAAACCAAATATTTTCTATGCTAAACCTGCCTTGGGATATCCATTTTGGAAAAGCATCTCCTGGGCGTTTGCTGCTGCAAAAAACTTTTGGAGATGGAACCCTGGGAATGGTGAACATATTGCTTTTTGGCATGATATTTGGGTTGGGGAATGTTCCCTTAAAACTACCATTTGGGATTTGTATGCTATATGTCAATAGTAGGATGCCACCTTGTCCCAAGTTTGGGATGGGGTACAACTGCGTCTCACCTTCAGGAGATGTGTGGATGAGTCCATGATACACAAATGGAACATGTTAGTTGACCTGGTTAAACAAACTACTTTATCAGCCCAATCAGATAGCCCCGTCTGGGGCTTGGAGTCGAATGGTCAATACTCTGTTAAATCCTTTTACAAGTTGATTAACTTTTGTGGGGTTTCCTCTAATATTATAGTTTTCATATGGAAGATTAAAGTCCCCCGAATATCCATGTTTTCATGCGGCTCATGTATAATAACAAAAGCTTGACTAGGGATAACTTGCCAAGAGAAGACATTTTGAAGATAAAACTTGTGTGTTTTGTGCTGAACCAGAATCCATTCAACACCTATTGTTTGATTGCATTGTTGCGACTGAGATTTGGGTTGTGATTGCTGAAGCTTTTAACATAACCCCTCCTGTATCTTTTGAATCTCTATCTTCCTTCTGGAAGAAGAAAAAACAATGTGAAGCTATTAATACTGCCACATCTGCTACCTTGTGGTGCTTATGGCGTTTGCGCAATGGTTTTGTCTTTCAGGGGCGAAGCTGGTGAGATATATATGCGATGTGTGTTGGATCAGGTGGGGGCAACAATCAGGCAGTGGAAAATCTTAAGTTCAGAGGTCCAGGGTGCTCTACTTCTCCGGTACTTAAGGCTTTTGGATCGGCGAAGATGGGAACTGCTTAGAATCGCCTGGATTAGCTGAAAATGAACAAAATAGACTATCTACCTTTTAATGAAAAACTCTCCGTGAGAGATTTAATAGGGCTGTAGCTTTAAGACCTTGATGTTCTTCTGTGGCAGCTACTTTTGGTTGTCGCCAAGAGCTGTTAAACAGTCTGCTTCTGTCGTGGTTGCCTTGGCTTTAATAAAGTTGGGGCGGGGGGCAACCCCTTTCTTTTCAAAAAAAATTAAATTTCTTAGCTGGCTTTTTCGCAAAAGTTAAGTATGTGTCCATAAACAATTATGAAAATGTATATATATTTTGTTTCTGAAGATAGCAATAGACTGTGACTTGTTCTTATTTTGTAGGGTTCAAGTCCTCACTGATAATACTTGATACCCTATCCATCCTGGCCCCGTCCATAGCTTGATCATGTGAAAGAACATACAACAACACCTGACGTTTATAGGGAATAATTCTCATCAACCTCCAATAGTATATTATGGTAGATAAAATATCATGTTTCACTTAAAGCAAGGCTTACAACTCAAAGGCTAAAAAATTGCCACCCTCAAACCCTTTGCCATTTTCGCGAGGCATTCTGAATCTGAATATGGTATTTCATGGGGAAATAACAGCATCGGAACAATCACTGAAGGTAGAGGTCCGGACAAAGACGAATATTAGTTTCTAGATGATGGTGAAGTGTGATGGCCCATCACCTATCAGCATGCCCCGGTCGACATTGATCCTGTAGAGGTCACAAATATTATAGTGAGCACATTCCTTGCATTAGCCAATGAATACTGGCAGGACATGGTCATCTGGCATGAACTCGGTCACGCCCTCTTCATTGCTCTCAACAATGTTGTGAGGGAGAAATAATTTGGGAAATGACTTAGATTTAAAAATATTTAAATGCAACGACTAACAGAACATTAATTGAAATGACACTGCTCAAAATAATCCATAAAATATATAGTTATGTGCATGTGTTTTCTTGGAGAATTACGAATGAGCTAAAGAAGAAAAACACGAGGTCAGGAACACAGAGAGTAGATCCCTGCCGAAGAATATGAAATAAATTTATTTTACAAAGCACACTTCTAGTAAGCTTGTGTGATGAAGTTGTCGTATGATGTTTCTATCCCATGGCAATAAATATGATGCTTGCTTTTTATTAATAGCTACCAGGAATTTTGATTCTGCTATAGATTATACCCATTTGTCAAACACCTGATTGCAATAATCGACAAATATGTATATCTGCCTAAAAATCTAGCTATGACAAAACTAAAGTAGTTTACACAATCAAAGCATCACCAAACGAGCACATGATAGAAATTGCATGACAGAAAAGTCACAAGGAAGGGTAAAAATGTTGATAGAGGGAAACATTAGCCGAAAACCATACCGTTTGATGGTTTGCTCTAGAATAAGATGGGTGATGGACCAGGAGAGCACCAGGAAAGACAACATGCATATAGACGCATGTAATGAAGCATCAACAAGTTGGAAAATTGAAATGCATATCTCCATTAGTGTTGCCAACAACTGGCATATCATCTGCCATGAATGCCTCGAGGAACTCACTGTTGATTGCTTTATTCAAAACCCAATGACTTTCTCTCGTTGATCTGCTTCACCTAACAGTGAACGCCGCTTCGCCTAGACCTGCATCGGCGTGCATCCCGGGAGGCCCGAAGCAGCTTTACCACTTGGGATCGCTCCTCGACCGGATGGCGGATGCCCGTGTGAACACATCGCCCACATCGGCTCAACCGGCTTGCCTATCCACCCACAACCTGCGACTGCATTGACAGTATTTTCTTTTGCCCACGGCTCACCAGTTCGCAGCTCGGCTAGTATCTTCCACAGGTGCTTGGAGCAAAGGTCCTAGTCTGCTTCATAAATTAAAACTTGGAGAAGGTATTTCATGTACGCATCACCGAAAAATGATCATGAAGACATTATTCCTAACCTTTTCTAGTTGGTTCATTCCACACTATTAACAAAACAAAATGATTCCATTACAAAATTTTAAGCAAAGTGAACAATGCAGAACACACATAAGAGTATACTGGCATGATGTTACTACAAGTCTACAACCGAATAGAGCATACCATTATATTTCGTAACACCCTATTACCTATTAACATACGCCATTGCAAAATTATGAGAACGATCTACCATACCTGAACATTAGCTTACTCCCTAATATCTCATTTGCCTCATCGTACAATGTTTTTACCTGCAACTGGCTCTATCAGTACAGAAGAGAACTCATGGATTCCATGAAATATTTGTAGGGGTTAAGTGAAATACCCGGAGAAGCAAATCTGCATTAGTAGATTGTCACCTTCGAGGAGGGGATTTGACATCAACTTCCATTGGAGGAGAGGACATCACCAGCTGTCATGACCTGCAGATGAGCACCCATCCACCCTTGATGGTGCTTGCTGAGGTCGTAAGGGCGGGAATGCCTGCATGACAGGGAGGAATACATTGGCGGCTGGGAAGTCCCCGCCTTGCTCCAGCTTGACTTGTCTTCCCATCCTCCCGTGCTCATCCTCTTATCTTTGTCACACCTTCGACCTTCATGGAACAACGGGACATGGAGGCGCCATGGGGAGGTAGCACAAGGAGTCGGAGGTAAAAAAAGGAGGGACAAAGGAGGAGAGGGTTGCACAATCGCCTAGCTAGGTGCAGAGCAAGCAAGAGGAGGGAAGGGCACCGCTACCTAAGGTCCCTTCAGCGGCGGCGGCGGTGTCGGGGAAGGGGATGAGGCGCTGCAAGAATGGGCTGGAAGCCTGCAATGCGTAAGGGGTGGAGGCCCAGTTAACCACAGACTTTAGATTTTTCTCCCTGGGTAGCTGCCCTCAAGGACGAATGGCCCAGTTTGCAAAGTTGAGTTGATCGAACGGCCAGAGATGTCCGAACAGCGAGATCCAAAGGTCAAAATCGCTGATAGCGTAAGAGAGCTGGAAAAGTGCTCAGTTATAATGTATTTAAATTACTCATATAAATAGAACAACCATTATTTACTGATTTAAATGAATAACCGTCTCGCACTAAACAAGATCTAGATATAATGTTCATGCTCAACGCTAGCACCAAATAACAATTATTCAGGTCTAAAACTAACCTCGAAGGTAGATGTAGAGGTAGCGTGTCGAGGGCGATCACATCGACCTTGGAACCATTCCCGACGCGCATCATCACATCGTCCTTAGCCAATCTTCATTTAATCCATAGCTCCTGTTTTGAGTTACAAATATGAGCAACCAAACCAGTATCAAATACCCAGGCGCTACTACGAGCATTAGTAAGGTACACATCAATAACATGTATATCAAATATACCTTTGTTCACTTTGCCATCCTTCTTATCCGCCAAATACTTGGGGCAGTTCCACTTCCAGTGGCCAGTCCCTTTGCAGCAGAAGCACTCAGTTTCAGGCTGGGGTCCAGCTTTTGGCTTCTTCCCGGGAGTGGCAACTTGCTTGCCATTCTTCTTGAAGTTCCCTTTCTTTACCTTGCCCTTTTTCATGAAACTAGTGGTCTTGTTAACCATCAAAACTTGATGCACCTTCTTGATTTCTACCTCTGTGGCTTTAAGCATTGCGAAGAGCTCGGGAATTGTTTTGTTCAGCCCTTGCATATTATAGTTCATCATGAAGCCTTTGTAGCTTGGTGGCAGTGATTGAAGAACACTCTCAATGACACAATCAACTGGAAAATCAACTCCCAGCTGAGTCAAGTGATTATAATACCTAGACATTTTGAGTATGTGTTCACTGACCTAACTGTTCTCCTCCATCTTGCAGCTATAGAACTTGTTGGAGACTTCATATCTCTCAACCCGGGCATTTGCTTGAAATATTAACTTCAACTCTTGGAACATCTCATATACTCCATGACGTTCAAAATGTCTTTGAAGTCCCGGTTCTAAGCCGTAAAGAATGGCACACTGAACTATCGAGTAGTCATCAGATCGTGCTTGCCAGACGTTCAAAACATCAGCTTCTGCTCCTACAGTAGGCCTTTCACCTAGAGGTGCATTAAGGAGATAATTCTTCTATCCAGTAATGAGGATAATCCTCAAGTTACGGACCCTGTCCGTGTTGTTGCTACCATCATCTTTGAACTTAGCTTTCTCTAGGAACACATTAAAATTCAGGGGAACGGTAGCATGGGCCACTGATCTACAACATAGATATGCAAAATTATAAGACTAAGTTCATGATAGATTATGTTCAATTAATCAAATTACTTAATAACTCCCACTTAAATAGACATCCCTCGAGTCATCTAAGTGATACCTGATCCAAATCAGCTAATCCATGTCCGATCATCACGTGAGATGGGGTAGTCATCAATGGTGAACATCTCTATGTTGATCATATCTACTATATGATTCACGTTCGACCTTTTGGTCTCCAGTGTTCCAAGGCCATGTCTGCACATGCTAGGCTCGTCAAGTTTAACCCAAGTATTCTGCATCTGCAAAACTGTCTTGCACCCGTTGTATGTGAACGTAGAGTCTATCACACCCGATCATCACGTGGTGTCTCAACACGACGAAATGTAGCAACGGTGCATACTAAGGGAGAATACTTTTACCTTGAAATTTAGTGAATGGATCATCTTATAATGCTACCTCCGTACTAAGCAAAATAAGATGCATAAAAGATAAACATCACATGCAATCAAAATATGTGACATGATATGGCCGTCATCATCTTGTGCATTTGATCCCCATCTCCAAAGCATCGTCATGATCTCCATCGTCACCGGCTCGACACCTTTATCTCCATCATTGCATCGTGGTCGTCTCGCCAACTATTACTTCTACAACTATCGTTAACACACAGTGATAAAGTAAAGCAATTACACGGCGTTTGCATTTCATACAATAACAAGACAACCATAAGGCTCCTGCCGGTTTCCGATAATTTACAAAACATGATCATATCATACAATAATCTATACCACATCATCATGTCTTGACCATATCACATCACAACATACCCTGCAAAAACAAGATAGACGTCCTCTACTTAGTTCTAGCAAGAACCGTTCTTACCTACGGCAAAAACCACAACGGTGATTCATCAAGTTTGCTGTTTTAACCTTCTTCAAGGACCGGCATTAGTCAAATTCGATTCAACTAAAGTAGGAGAAACAGACACCGACCAGCAACCTTTATGCAAAACTAGTTGCATGTCAGTCGGTGGAACAGGTCTCATGTGTGTGGACATGGAAGGTTGTTCTGGGCCGCTTCATCCCACAATACTACCGAATCAAAATAAGACGTTGGTGGTAAGCAGTATGACTATCACCACCCACAACTCTTTGTGTCCTACTCCTATATATCATCTACGCATAGACCTGGCTCATGATGCCATTGTTGGGAATCGTTGCATAGGAAACAAAAAAATTCTAGGCACACACAATGATCTATCCATGGAGATGCATAGAAACGAGAGGGACAGTGTGTCTACGTACCCTCATAGACCATAAGCGGAAGCATTTCAAAACGCGGTTGATGTAGTCGAACTTCTTTGCGCTTCAACCGATCATGTACCGAACGCACGGCACCTCCGCGTTCTGCACATGTTCAACTCGGTGACATCCCTCGCCTTCTTGATCCAGCAAGATGTCGAGGTAGTAGATTATTTCTGTTAGCACGATGGCGTGGTTACAGTGATGGTGAAGTGATCTCCGCAGGGCTTCCCCTAAGCACTAAGAAAGTATGACCGGGGGTGTAAACGGTGGAGGCGGCGCCGCACACAGCTAGGCAATTGTCTGGTGTGTGCTAGGCGCCCCCCTCCCCCCCCCACACACACATATATATATGTATGTATGTATGTATGTATATATATATAGGTGGGTGGGAGGGAGGAGCAGCCATGGGAGGCACCCAACTAGGAGGAATCCAACTTGGAGTCCCATCCAAGCCGCGCCCCTCCCCTGCCATATATAACCAAGGGGGAAGGAAAGAGGGGGGAGAGGGAAGGAAGTGGGAATCCTAATCCACAATTTCCTTTACCTTCTCCCATTTCCTTCTCCTCCTTAGGAAGGCCTATATAGGGGCGCATCAACCCCTTGTGGCTGGTGTGTTTCCCCTCTAGGCCCATAAGGCCCATATCCTTTGCCGGGGGTGCCCGGAACCCCTTCCGGTGACTCGATAAGTACCCGGTACCCCCCGAAGCACTTCTGGTGTCCGAATACCATCGTCCTATATATCAATCTTTACCTCTCGACCATTTTGAGACTCCTCGTCATGTCCGTGATCTCATCCGGGACTCCGAACAACATTCGGTTCCCAAATTACATAACTCATATAATACTATATCGTCATCGAACATTCAGCGTGCAGACCCTACGGGTTTGAGAACTATGTAGACATGACCGAGACACCTCTCCGGTTAATAACCAATGGCGGAACCTGGATGCCCATATTGGCTCCTACATATTCTACAAAGATCTTTATCGGTCAAATCGTTATGAAAACATACGCAATTCCCTTTGTTCATCGGTATCTTACTTGCCCGAGATTCGATCGTCGGTATCTTCATACCTAGTTCAATCTCGTTACCGGCAAGTCTCTTTACTTGCTCCATAATACATCACCTTGTGACTAACTCCTTAGTCGTTTGCTTGCAAGCTTATGATGTGTATTGCCAAGGGGGCCCAGAGATACCTCTCCAATACTCGGAGTGACAAATCCTAATCTCGATCTATGCCAACTCAACAAACACCTTCGGAGATACCTGTAAAGCATCTTTATAATCACCCAGTTAGATTGTGACGTTTGATAGCACACAAGATATTCCTCCAATATCCAAGAGTTGCATAATCTCATAGTCGAAGGAATATGTATTTGACATGAAGAAAGCAATAGCAATAAAACTGAACGATCATTATGCTAAGCCAAAGGATGGGTCTTGTCCATCACATCATTCTCCTAATGATGTGATCCCGTTATCAAATGACAATCCATGTCAATGGTTAGGAAACCTTAACCATCTTTGATAAACGAGCTAGTCTAGTAGAGGCTCACTAGGGACACGGGGTTTGTTTCTGTATTCACACATGTATCAAGGTTTCCGATCAATACAATTCTAGCACGAATAATAAACCTTTATCATGAATAAGGAAATATAAAATAACAACTTCATTATTGCCTCTAGGGTATATTTGTTGGAAATATGCCCTAGAGGCAATAATAAAATGATTATTATTATATTTCCTTGTTCATGATAATTGTCTATTGTTCATGCTATAATTGTGTTATCCGGAAATCGTAATACATGTGTGAATACATAGACCACAACACGTCCCTAGTGAGCCTCTATTTGACTAGCTCGTTGATCAATAGATGGTTACGATTTCCTGATCATGGACATTCGATGTCATTGATAATAGGATCACATCATTAGGAGAATGATGTGATGGACAAGACCCAATCCTAAGCATAGCGCAAGATCGTGTAGTTCGTCCGCTAAAGCTTTTCTAATGTCAAGTATCTTTTCCTTAGACCATGAGATTGTGCAACTCCCGGATACTGTAGGAATACTTTGGGTGTGCCAAACATCACAACGTAACTGGGTGACTATAAAGGTGCACTACGGGTATCTCCGAAAGTGTCTGTTGGGTTGGCACGAATTGAGACTGGGATTTGTCACTCCGTATGACGGAGAGCTATCTCTGGGCCCACTCGGTAAGACATCATCGTAATGAGCTCAATGTGACTAAGGGTTGGTCACGGGATGATGTGTTACGGAACAAGTAAAGTGACTTGCCGGTAACGAGATTGAACGAGGTATTGGGATACCGACGATCGAATCTCAGGCAAGTAACGTACCGATTGACAAAGGGAATTGTATACGGGATTGCTTGAATCCTCGACATCGTGGTTCATCCGATGAGATCATCGTGGAACATGTGGGAGCCAACATGGGTACCCAGATCCCGCTGTTGGTTATTGGCCAGAGAGTTGTCTCGGTCATGTCTGCATGGTTCCCGAACCCGTAGGGTCTACACACTTAAGGTTCGATGACGCTAGGGTTATTAGGAAGACTTATATGTGATTACCGAATGTTGTTAGGAGTCCCGGATGAGATCCTGGACATCACAAGGAGTTCCGGAATGGTCCGGAGGTGAAGATTTACATGTGGGAAGTTTTCATACAGTCACCGGAAAAGTTTGGGGGCATATCGGTATTATACCGGGGCCACCGAAGGGGTTCCGGGGTCCACCGGGAGGGGCCACCTCTCTCGGAGGGCCTCATGGGCCGTAGAGGAAAGGGAACGAGCCCTTGGAGGGCTGGGCGCATCCCCCCTTGGGCCCATGCGCCTAGGGTTGGGGGGAAACCCTAGAGTGGGCGCCCCCCCTTGCTTGGGGGGCAAGCCCCTCCCCTTAGCCGCCGCCTCCCCCTCTAGATCTCATCTAGAGGGGGCCGGCCCCCTTCCCCCTTCCCCTATAAATAGAGGGGCAAGGGGAGGGCTGCACACCACATCAAAGGCGCAGCCCCTCCCCTCCCCAACACCTCTCCTCCTCCGTTAAGAGCTTGGCGAAGCCCTGCCGGAGTACTGCCGCTCCACCACCACCACGCCGTCGTGCTGCTGTTGGAGCTCTCTTCCTCAACCTCTCCCTCCTCCTTGCTGGATCAAGGCGCAGGAGACGTCTCCGCTCCGAACGTGTGTTCAACACGGAGGTGCCGTCCTTTCGGCGCTAGGATCATCAGTGATTTCGATCACGACGAGTACGACTCCATCAACCCCGTTCGCTTGAACGCTTCCGCTCGCGATCTACAAGGGTATGTAGATGCACTCCTCTCCCTCTCGTTGCTAGATGAGTTCATAGATTGATTTTGGTGATGCATAGAAAATCTTAAATTTCTGCTATGATCCCCAACAGTGGCATCATGAGCTAGGTCTATGCGTAGTTTCTATGCACGAGTAGAACACAAGTTGTTGTGGGCGTCGATTTTGTGAATTTACTTGCCGTTAGTAGTCTTATCTTGATTCGGCGGCATCGTGGGATGAAGCGGCCCGGACCGACCTTACACGTACGCTTACGTGAGACTGGTTCCACCGACTGACATGCACTAGTTGCATAAGGTGGCTAGCGGGTGTCTGTCTCTCCCACTTTAGTCGGATCGGATTCGATGAAAAGGGTCCTTATGAAGGGTAAATAGAAATTGACATATCACGTTGTGGTTTTGGTGTAGGTAAGAAACGTTCTTGCTAGAAACCTATAGCTGCCACGTAAAAACTTGCAACAACAATTAGAGGACGTCTAACTTGTTTTTGCAGCATATGTCGTGTGATGTGATATGGCCAAAAGGATGTGATGAATGATATATGTGATGTATGAGATTGATCATGTTCTTGTAATAGGAATCACGACTTGCATGTCGATGAGTATGACAACCGGCAGGAGCCATAGGAGTTGTCTTAATTTATTTATGACCTGCGTGTCAACATAAACGTCATGTAATTACTTTACTTTATTGCTAACCGTTAGCCATAGTAGTAGAAGTAATAGTTGGCGAGACAACTTCATGAAGACACGATGATGGAGATCATGATGATGGAGGTCATGGTGTCATGCCGGTGACAATGATGATTATGGCGCCCCGAAGATGGAGATCAAAAGGAGCAAAATGATATTGGCCATATCATGTCACTATTTGATTGCATGTGATGTTTATCATGTTTTACATCTTATTTGCTTAGAATGACGGTAGCATAAATAAGATGATCCCTCGCAATAATTTCAAGAAAGTGTTCCCCCTAACTGTGCACCGTTGCTAAGGTCCGTTGTTCCGAAGCACCACATGATGATCGGGTGTGATAGGTTCTAACGTTCGCATACAACGGGTGTAAGCCAGATTTACACACGCAATGCACTTAGGTTGACTTGACGAGCCTAGCATGTACAGACATGGCCTCGGAACACGGAAGACCAAAAGGTCGAACATGAGTCATATAGAAGATACGATCAACATGAAAATGTTCACCGATGATGACTAGTCCATCTCACGTGATGATCGGACACGTCCTAGTTGACTCGGATCATGTATCACTTAGATGACTAGAGGGATGTCTATCTGAGTGGGAGTTCATTAAATAATTTGATTAGATGAACTTAATTATCATGAACATAGACTAAAATCTTTGCAATATGTCTTGTAGATCAAATGGCCCACGCTAATGTTGCCCTCAACTTCAACACGTTCCTAGAGAAAACCAAGCTGAAAGACGATGGCAACAACTACACGGACTGGGTCCGTAACCTGAGGATTATCCTCATAGCTGCCAGGAAAGCGTATGTCCTTGATGCACCGCTAGGTGAAGCACCTGTTTTCCCAGCAGAACAAGACGTTATGAACGCTTGGCAGACGCGTATTGATGATTACTCCCTGGTTCACTGTGGCATGCTTTACAGCTTAGAACCGGGGCTCCAAAAGCGTTTTGAGAAACACGGAGCATATGAGATGTTCCAAGAGCTGAAAATGGTTTTCCAATCTCATACCCGGGTCGAGAGATATGAAGTCTCCGACAAGTTCTACAGTTGTAAGATGGAGGAGAATAGTTCCATCAGCGAGCACATACTCAAAATATCTGGGTTGCACAACCGCTTGTCTCAGCTGGGAGTTAATCTCCCGGATGATGCGGTCATTGATAGAATCCTTCAATCGCTCCCACCTAGATACAAGAGCTTTGTGATGAACTTCAATATGCAGGGGATGGAAAAGACCATTCCTGAGGTATATTCAATGCTGAAATCAGTGAAGGTGGAAATCAAAAAGGAACATCAAGTGTTGATGTTGAATAAAACCACTAAGTTCAAGAAAGGCAAGGGTAAAAAGAACTTCAAGAAGGACGGCAAGGGAGTTGTCGCGCCCGGTAAGCAAGCTACCGGGAAGAAGCCAAAGAATGGACCCAAGCGTGAGACTGAGTGCTTTTATTGCAAGGGAAATGGTCACTGGAAGCGGAACTGCCCCAAGTACTTAGCGGATAAGAAGGCCGGCAATGCCAAATGTATATGTGATATACATGTTATTGATGTGTACCTAACCAGCGCTCGTAATAGCTCCTGGGTATTTGATACCGGTGCAGTTGCTCATATTTGTAACTCAAAACAGGAACTTCGGAATAAACGGAGACTGGCGAAGGATGAGGTGACGATGCGCGTCAGGAATGGTTCCAAGGTCGATGTGATCGCCGTCGGCATGCTACCTCTACATTTACCTACGGGATTAGTTTTAAACCTCAATAATTGTTATTTAGTACCAGCTTTGAGCATGAACATTGTATCTGGATCTCGTTTAATGCGAGATGGCTACTCATTTAAATCTGAGAATAATGGTTGCTCTATTTATATGAGAGACATGTTTTATGGTCATGCCCCGCTGGTCAATGGTTTATTCTTTTTCAATCTCGAACGTGATGTTACACATATTCATAGTGTGAATGCCAAAAGATGTAAGGTTGATAATGATAGTCCCACATACTTGTGGCACTGCCGCCTTGGTCACATTGGTGTCAAACGCATGAAGAAACTCCATGCAGATGGACTTTTGGAGTCTCTTGATTACGAATCATTTGACACATGCGAACCATGCTTCATGGGCAAAATGACCAAGACTCCGTTCACCGGAACAATGGAGCGAGCAACCAACTTATTGGAAATCATACATGCTGATGTGTGCGGTCCAATGAGTGTCGCGGCTCGCGGTGGCTATCGTTATGTTCTCACCCTCACTGATGACTTGAGTAGATATGGGTATGTCTACTTAATGAAACACAAGTCTGAGACCTTTGAAAAGTTCAAGGAATTTCAGAGTGAGGTTGAGAATCAACATGACAGGAAAATCAAGTTCTTACGATCAGATCATGGGGGAGAATATTTGAGTCACGAATTTGGCACGCACTTAAGGAAATGCGGAATTGTTTCACAACTCATGCCGCCTGGAACACCTCAGCATAATGGTGTGTCCAAACGTCGTAATCGCACTCTATTGGATATGGTACGATCTATGACGTCTCATACCGATCTACCGCTGTCATTTTGGGGTTATGCTATAGAGACTGCCGCATTCATTTTAAATAGGGCTCCATCAAAATCCATGGAGACGACACCTTATGAATTGTGGTTTGGTAAGAAACCTAAGCTGTCGTTTCTGAAAGTTTGGGGATGCGATGCTTATGTCAAGAAACTTCAACCTGAAAAGCTCGAACCCAAATCGGAAAAATGCGTCTTCATAGGATACCCTAAAGAAACTATTGGGTATACCTTCTACCTCAGATCCGAAGGCAAGATCTTTGTTGCCAAGAATGGATCCTTTCTAGAGAAAGAGTTTCTCTCGAAAGAAGTAAGTGGGAGGAAAGTAGAACTTGATGAAGTATTGCCTCTTCAACCGGAGAGTGGCGCAGCTCAAGAAAATGTTCCTGAGGTGCCTGCACCAACTAGAGAGGAAGATAATGATGATGATCATGAAACTTCCGATCAAGTTGCTACTGAACTTCGTAGGTCCACAAGGACACGTTCTGCACCAGAGTGATATGGCAACCCTGTCCTGGAAATCATGTTGTTAGACAATGGTGAACCTTCGGACTATGAAGAAGCGATGGCGGGCCCAGATTCCGAAAAATGGCTGGAAGCCATGAAATCCGAGATAGGATCCATGTATGAAAATGAAGTATGGACTTTGACTGACTTTCCCGATGATCGGCGAGCCATAGAAAATAAATGGATCTTTAAGAAGAAGACAGACGCAGATGGTAATGTGACCATCTATAAGGCCCGGCTTGTCACTAAGGGTTATCGACAAGTTCAAGGGGTTGACTACGATGAGACTTTCTCACCCGTAGCGAAGCTGAAGTCCATCCGAATCATGTTAGCAATTGCCGCATTCTATGATTATGAGATATGGCAAATGGACGTCAAAACGGCATTCCTTAATGGTTTCCTTAAGGAAGAATTATATATGATGCAGCCGGAAGGTTTTGTCGATCCTAAGAATGCTGACAAGGTGTGCAAGCTCCAACACTCAATCTATGGGCTGGTGCAAGCATCTCGGAGTTGGAACATTCGATTTGATGAGGTGATCAAAGCGTTTGGGTTTATGCAGACTTATGGAGAAGCCTGTGTTTACAAGAAAGTGAGTGGGAGCTCTGTAGAATTTCTCGTATTATATGTGGATGACATACTATTGATGGGAAATGATATAGAATTCTTGGAAAGCATAAAGGCCTACTTGAACAAGTGTTTTTCAATGAAGGATCTTGGAGAAGTTGCTTATATATTAGGCATCAAGATCTATAGAGATAGATCGAGACGCCTCATTGGTCTTTCACAAAGTACGTACCTTGACAAGATATTGAAGAAGTTTAATATGGATCAGTCCAAGAAGGGGTTCTTGCCTGTATTGCAAGGTGTAAGATTGAGCACGTCTCAATGCCCGACCACGACAAAAGATAGAGAAAAGATGAGTGTCGTCCCCTATGCCTCAGCCATAGGGTCTATTATGTATGCCATGTTGTGTACCAGACCTGATGTAAACCTTGCCGTGAGTTTGGTAGGAAGGTACCAAAGTAATCCCAGCATGGAACACTGGACAGCGGTCAAGAATATCCTGAAGTACCTGAAGAGGACTAAGGATATGTTTCTCGTTTATGGAGGTGACGAAGAGCTCGTCGTAAAGGGTTACGTCGATGCTAGCTTCGACACAGATCTGGATGACTCTAAGTCACAAACCGGATACATGTATATTATGAATGGTGGGGCAGTCAGCTTGTGTAGTTGCAAGCAAAGCGTTGTGGCGGGATCTACATGTGAAGCGGAGTACATGGCAGCCTCGGAGGCAGCACAAGAAGCAATCTGGATGAAGGAGTTCATTACCGACCTGGGAGTTATTCCCAATGCGTCGGGCCCGATGACTCTCTTCTGTGACAACACTGGAGCTATTGCCCTTGCCAAGGAGCCCAAGTTTCATAGGAAGACCAGGCATATCAAGCGTCTCTTCAACTCCATTCGTGAAAATGTTCAAAATGGAGACATAGATATTTGTAAAGTGCATTCGGACCTGAATGTCGCAGATCCGTTGACTAAACCTCTTCCTCGAGCAAAACATGATCAACACCAGAACTCTATGGGTGTTCGATTCATCACAATGTAACTAGATTATTTACTCTAGTGCAAGTGGGAGACTATTGGAAATATGCCCTAGAGGCAATAATAAAATGGTTATTATTATATTTCCTTGTTCATGATAATTTTCTATTGTAAATGCTATAATTGTGTTATCCGGAAATCGTAATACATGTGTGAATACATAGACCACAACATGTCCCTAGTGAGCCTCTAGTTGACTAGCTCGTTGATCAATAGATGGTTACGGTTTCCTGACCATGGACATTGGATGTCATTGATAACGGGATCACATCATTAGGAGAATGATGTGATGGACAAGACCCAATCCTAAGCATAGCGCAAGATCGTGTAGTTCATCTGCTAAAGCTTTTCTAATGTCAAGTATCTTTTCCTTAGACCATGAGATTGTGCAACTCCCGGATACTGTAGGAATACTTTGGGTGTGCCAAACATCACAACGTAACTGGGTGACTATAAAGGTGCACTACGGGTATCTCCGAAAGTGTCTGTTGGGTTGGCACGAATCGAGACTGGGATTTGTCACTCCGTATGATGGAGAGGTATCTCTGGGCCCACTCGGTAAGACATCATCATTATGAGCTCAGTGTGACTAAGGGTTGGTCACGGGATGATGTGTTACGAAACGAGTAAAGTGACTTGCCGGTAATGAGATTGAACGAGGTATTGGGATACCGACAATCGAATCTCGGGCAAGTAACATACCGATTGACAAAGGGAATTGTATACGGGATTGCTTGAATCCTCGACATCGTGGTTCATCCAATGAGATCATCGTGGAACATGTGGGAGCCAACATGGGTATCCAGATCCCGCTGTTGGTTATTGGCCGGAGAGTTGTCTCGGTCATGTCTGCATGGTTCCCGAACCCGTAGGGTCTACACAAAGGTTCGATGACGCTAGGGTTATTAGGAAGACTTATATGTGATTACCGAATGTTGTTCGGAGTCCCGGATGAGATCCCGGACGGCACGAGGAGTTCCGGAATGGTCCGGAGGTGAAGATTTATATGTGGGAAGTTGTCATACGGTCACCGGAAAAGTTCGGGGGCATATCGGTATTATACCGGGTCCACCGGAGGGGCTCCGGGGGTCCACCGGGAGGGGCCACCTCTCTCGGAGGGCCTCATGGGCTGTAGAGGAAAGGGAACCAGCCCTTGGAAGGCTGGGCGCATCCCCGCTGGGCCCATGCGCCTAGGGTTGGGGGGAACCCTAGAGGGGGCGCCCCCCTTTCTTGGGGGGCAAGCCCCTCCCCTTGGCCGCTGCCCCCCCCCTCTAGATCTCATCTAGAGGGGGCCGGCCCCCTTCCCCCTTCCCCTATAAATAGAAGGGCAAGTGGAGGGCTGCACACCACATCAAAGGCGCAGCCCCTCCCCTCCCCAACACCTCTCATCCTCCGTTAAGAGCTTGGCGAAGCCCTGCCGGAGTACTGCCGCTCCACCACCACCACGTCGTCGTGCTACTGTTGGAGCTCTCTTCCTCAACCTCTCCCTCCTCCTTGCTGGATCAAGGCGCCGGAGACGTCTCCGCTCCGTACGTGTGTTGAACGCGGAGGTGCCGTCCGTTCGGCGCTAGGATCATCGGTGATTTGGATCACGACGTGTATGACTCCATCAACCCAGTTCTCTTGAACGCTTCCGCTCACGATCTACAAGGGTATGTAGATGCACTCCTCTCCCTCTCGTTGCTAGATCACTCCATAGATTGATCTTGGTGATGCGTAGAAAATTTTAAATTTCTGCTACGATCCCCAACAATATTTCCTTCACCCCCTCCTTATTTTTCCTTGGCCTCCCCCCTAGGTAGGAGGAGAGTTTACCCTCTGGTCCATGGCTTCCATGGAGGCGGAGGGGCAGGAGCCCCTCCGAGATTGGATCTGTCTCCCTCTGTTGTCTTCTGTTCCACGTTCCCATTTTCTGGCCCTTCATCGCTTCTTTAATTCCCAGAGATCCTTAACTCTGATTGGGCTGAAATTTTAACATGATTTTCTTCCAGATATTATATTTCTTGCGGCAAAAGAAGGGCACCAACTGCCTTAAAGGGGACCCACAATCCTGACAGTCATGCCATGGATAGGGCACGCCCAATGGGCTTGTGCCCCCTCGGGCATCGTCTCACATTGATTCTATTTTCCAAAAATAGCAAATATTCCAAAATAAATCTCCATAAATTTTTATCGTGTTTGGACTTCATTTGATATGGATATTTTGCAAAACAAAAAACATGCAACAAATAGGAACTAACATGGCACTGGATCAATATGTTAGTCCCAAAAATAATATAAAATGTTGCCAAAAGTATATGAAAGTTGTAGAATATTGGCATGAAATAATCAAAATTTATAGATACGATGGAGATGTATCAACCACTGATACGTCTCCGTCGTATCTGCTTTTCCAAACACTTTTGCTCTTGTTTTGGACTCTAATTTGCATGATTTGAATGAAACTAACCCGGACTGACGTTGTTTTCAGTAGAACTACCATGGTGTTGTTTTTGTGCAGAAAAAAATTCTTGGAATTGGACACAACTTTTTGGAGATTTTTTATGGCATAAAGAAAAAATAGTGGAGCAAAGATCTACATGAGGGGACCCACCAGCTGCGCACAAGGCAATTGGGCGCGACCACCGCCTCGGCGCGCCCTAGTACCTTATGGGTCCCACGTGGCTCCGCTGACCCTAATCTCAAGCATATACTATTTCACAAGAAAAAATAGGAGAACAAGTTTCATCCCATTTTACGATACGAAGTCATCGCCACCTCCCATTATACATCGGGATGCCAGATCTGGACTCCGTTCGGGGCTCCGGAGAGGGGGATTCACCAACCCTTCTTCATCACCAATTTAATGATGCTTGCCATCGGGAGTGAGTTATTCCTTCGTAGGCTTGTTGGACGATGATGGGGTTGGATGAGATTTATCATGTAATCAAGTCAATTTGTTAGGGCTTGATCCCTAGTATCCACTATGTTCTGAGATTGATGTTGCTATGACTTTGCTATGCTTAATGCTTGTCACCAGGGCCCGAGTGCCATAATTTCAGATCTGAAACCTTTATGTTTTCATGAATATATTTGAGTTCTTGATCCTATCTTGCAAGTTATACGCACCTATTATGTGTTATGATCCGCATACCCCAAGGTGACAATAATTGGGATTCTTTCCGCTAATTACCATAGTTTGAGGAGTTCATGTATTCACTATGTGCTAATGCTTTGTTCCGGTTCTCTATTAAAAGGAGTCCTTAATATCCCTTAGTTTCTTTATGGACCCTGATGCCACGGGAGGGTAGGACAAAAGATATCATGCAAGTTCTTATTATAAGCATGTATGACTATATACGAAATGCATGCTTACATTACACTGATGAATTGGAGATAGTTCTGTGTCACTCTAGGTTGTGACTATTACATGATTAATGTCATCCAACACAAATATCCATCACAGATCCAATGCATATGCTTCTCGCATATTGATCTTTTGTAAGTTACTTTCGATGTTGCTGCTGTTACTATCACTACAAAACAGATACTGTTATTGTTACCGTTACTATTGCTACTATTACTGCTACTATCAAACTATCATACTACTGTGCTACTGATCACTCTGCTGCAGATATTTAGTTCTCCAGGTGCGGTTGTATTGACAACTCAACTGCTAATACTTGCAAATATACTTTGGTTCCCCTTATGTCGAATCAATAAATTTGGGTTGAATACTCTACCCGCAAAAACTGTTGTGATCCCCTATACTTGTGGGTTATCAACCATCCAGGAGACATGGCTCGCCATGGCCCTCGACGACCTCTCACGTTCCGCCGGCGCCGGCTCATCCATGATGGCGTCCACCGAGAAGAGCTGGTCACGGTGGTGGAGTCCGGAGAGGATGCGCGACGCCACCGCCATGGCCACCCACAGTCTCTCCTTGTCTAGCTTGTCGCCCACAATCTTGCGAAGGTGGGAGAGCTGGTCGGTGAGGTGCCGAAAGAAGCCGATAAGGTCATCCGGCCGGTGGGCATTGAAGTTGATGTGGTGGTCGTATGGCTAATCCCGACGACGGAGATCATCGTGCTTGCCTGGCGGTAGACCTTACGCGGAACCTAGTTCGGCTTCTCGATCTCCACCGGCATACCTCCGAGATGCTCCTAGCTAGATCTCATCCTACTCCTTGTGCTCCCGCTTCACCAGGAAGGTCATCCGGAGAGTTTCCTGGGTGAGGTTGTCCCTCGCCTCCTCCAGCTGCTTCGTCATGGTGACGAGCCATGACCGAGCTTGCTTTTCTCCTTGTCATGGCGCGACAACATGTCAAGGGCGCAGCTGCGGAGCTCAGTCAGAGCAGCATACCTATCCACGAGCACCTCGTCCTTCGCTGCCAGCTCTCTGTCTCTAGTGGCCAGCTCCCTGCGCAGCTGATACGTCTCCAACGTATCTATAAGTTTTGATTGTTCCATGCTGTTATATTATCATTCTTGGATATTTTATAATCATTTTATGGCAACTTTATATCATTTTTTGGGACTAACATATTGACCCAGTGCCCAGTGCTAGTTGTTGTCTTTGCTTGTTTTTTTACATCACAAGAAATCAATATCAAACGGAGTCCAAACACCGCGAAACTTTTTGTGGAATTTTTTATGGACCATAAGACCACCAGTGGGCCAGAGAAGCACGTGGGGGTGCCCCGAGGGGGGCACAACCCATCAGGGCGCGCCTGGGGGCCCAGGCGCGCCCAGGTGGGTTGTGCCCACCTCGGTGGCCTCCCGCACCCCCTCTTTGCCCTATAAATCACCAAATATTCCAAAAACCCTTGGGACTAACCTAGATCAGAAGTTCCGCCACCGCAGGCCTCTGTAGCCACCAAAAACCAATCTAGACCTCATTCCGGCACCCTGCCGGAGGGGGGAATCATCTCGGTGGCCATCTTCATCATCCCGGCGGCCACCACGATGAGGAGGGAGTAGTCCAGCCTCAAGGCTGAGGGTTTGTACCAGTAGCTATGTGTTTAATCTCTCTCTCGTGTTCTTGAGATGTCACGATCTGGATGTGTCGCGGGCTTTGTTAATATAGTCGGATCATATGGTGTTTTTCCCTCTCTATCTTATTGTGATGAATTGAGTTTTTCCCTTTGAGACTTTGTTGTTATCGGATTGAATAATTTTATGGATTTGAGAGCACTTGATATATGTCTTGCATATGAATACTCGTGGTGACAATGGGGTATCGTATTGATTCACTTGATATATGTTATTGGCACTCAACTCGCGGATTCCCGAGGTGACATTGGGGTAATCTACGCATAGGGGTTGATGCATGTTCTTGTCTTGGTTTCTCCGGTAGAAATCTTGGGGCACTCTTTGAGGTTCTTTGTGTTGGATTGAGTATTATGAATCTGAAATTATTTGGTGTTATTTTGGTACGAACTCTTGGATAGATCGATCGAAAATAATAGCTTCGAGGTGGTTTCGTACCCTACAAATAGTTTCTTCTTACGTTCTCCGCTAGATAGGAACTTTGGAGTGATTCTTCATCACACTTTGAGGGGTGGTTATATGATCCAATTATATTAGCACTGTTGAGATATTGCACTAGCAAAAGTACGGACCCTAGGCCTCATTTTCAAGCATTGCAATACCGTTTTTTGCCCGTTTACTATTTGCTACCTTGCTGTTTTTAATTATTCAGATTGTAAAAATATATTTCTACCTTCCATATTACACTTGTATCACCATCTCTTCGCCGAACTAGTGCACCTATACAAATTACCATTGTATTTGGTGTGTTGAGGACACAAGAGACTTTTTATTATTTGGTTGCAGGGTTGTTTGAGAGAGACCATCTCCATCCTACGCCTCCCACATATTGATAAACCTTAGGTCATCCACTTGAGGGAAAATTGCTACTGTCCTACAAACTCTGCGCTTGGAGGCCCAACACGTGTCTAGATAGACACCAAGCTCTTTTCTCGTGCTGTTGCCGGGGAGGTGAGTGCTTGAAGGTATATCTTTTAGATGTTGCAATTGAATATTTTAGTTTCTTGTTTTATCACTAGTTTGGTTTATAAAAGAAAACTACATAAAAAATGGAATTGAAGTTGCATCATATTATTGATCATCTTTATAAAATCTTTCTTGAAAATGATGGTTCGGAAAATTATGCTCAATTGTTAGAAGAAGAAGTCAATAAAATGTTTGACACAAAATATTTGAATGATGAGCATGATTGCATGATTGTTAGTATGAATTCTTTGAATATCCAAAATGCTAATCATTATTGCGCAAGTCATGACAAAAAGGTTTCTTATAAGCTTGACAATTTTTATGGAGTGCATAAAGTTTGTGAAGACGTACCTTATAGGGAAGATAGATTTTGCAGGAAGCATAAACATGATAGAACCAATTCTTTGCTCAAAGTGATAGATGATTTCGCTACAAAGTTGTGTTCTCTTTGTCCTATTACTTGTGATCTTTGCAATAAATTTGGTCACCTTAATTTCCAATACATGCTTTTTCATGATCGAATCATGTCCAAATATTGCAATAACTTGGTCACCCTTGAACTTTATAATGAGCTTTATCTTTTTTGGGGGAGTGAATAATTGACATACAAAAATAGTTGGTCTGAAGTATTCATTCTCATGGACGACATTGAAACTAAACTAAAAAATATCTATATGTTTTGCATGGTAAATTGCAATGAGAATGCTTATATTGCCAACTATAGAATGATGGGAAAACCAATAGAATATAAAATGAATACTAATGAAAGGGTAAAGATTTCTACTTTCCCTCCTATTGTCTTTCATGATGAAATAGGTAACGAGGAGGAACTTCCTATCCAATCAATCTCTTCAACATGAAGCTTGAAAAAATTAATTAAACCCACACATGATGTGGTGAAGAAGAAGAAGAAAAGAAGAAGAAATTATATAGGTAAAAATGTATCTCTCCCAAATAGTGTTGCTCCTATTATTGTTGTGCCTCATGAAAATGAATCAAAAATAATTGTGGAAGATGATGAACTTGATGATGATATTGCTTGTATGTGTTATGGCACAATGTCCGAGAGCATTATTGATGATGATTTTGTTATGCCTATTGCTTGTTGTGATGATTATGATTGGGGAGATAATGACACTTCTTATAACCTTGGAAATCTTTTTGGCACCAAGTTTGGGAAATTATGATGATATTAATTGTTATACCGTTGGTTCTATTCATACAATTAATGTTGAGAGTGATTATGCATATGATATGCCAAGACACAAGCTTGGGGATCCTATGTTTGATGAGAATGACATGTTTGAGAACTTATTTGCTGTAATTAATGTTTGTCCCAAGCTTGGGGATGTTATGCTTAATGGAGATGATCTTTTTAGTCCCCTTACTTTGAATGAAGAAATTGGCTATGATGATTGCATGCCTCCTACTTATGATGATTATTGTGATGATACTTACGTTATAAAAAGTAGTGATAATTATTTCCATAATTTTGAATATCCTTTTACTAAACATTACTCTCTTAATGTGGGGACAATTTTTAGTATCCAAGTTTCATATGATACTCCCGCTATTGTGAATGAGAATAAAATTGCTTATGTGGAGAGTAATACATTTTCTATGCTTTTGGATCATGAAAAGAATGCTTTATGTGATGGTTATATTGATGAATCTATTCATGATGCTACTGAAAATTATTATGAGAGAGGAACTTATGATTCATGATGCTCTTGTTATGTTTCAATCCTTATCCTTTATGCGAGCATCATTGAACTCATCATGCCTAGCTTAAAAGGCATTAAAGAAAAGCGCTTGTTGGGAGACAACCTAGCACTTTTACCTACTGTTTTTGTGTTTTCACATGATTAGGCTACTGTAGTAATCATGTTTTATTTCTTTTGTTTCAATAAAGTGTCAAGTAAGACCTTTGGGATGGTCTATGGTGATAGTTGATTTGATCTTGCTGAAAAACAGAAACTTATGTGCCCAGGAAAACAATTCTCATTTTTAACAGAATCGTGACAAAATACTGATTCTTTTTGCAGAAGATTAATAGAAAAATCCCCAGGTTTTCCTAATTTTTTAGAATTTTTGGAGTAGCATAATTATGGCTGGAGTATAGATTACTACAGACTGTTTTGTTTTTGACAGATTCTATTTTCAATGCATAGTTTGCTTGTTTTGTAGCTTCTATGGCTTATATTGCTCAGTATAAATTATGGAAATGATATTCTATATTAGGCATTGTGTGGAAAAAATTATGCATCTTGTATTTGACGGTACCAAAGTGAAATGGTTTGCTCTTTATCATACTAACCTATCTCATGAAGTTCCGTTAAGTTTGGTGTGATTGAAGTTTTCAAGTTTTGGGTGAGATGTCAATATGAGGAGAATAAGGAGTGAAAAGACCCTAAGCTTGGGGATTACCAAGGCACCCCAAGGTAATATTCAAGGAATATCCACGCAACTAAGCTTGGGGATGCCTCGGAAGACATCCCCTCTTTCATCTCCAACATTATCGGTAACCTCAATTGGAGCTATGTTTTCATTCGTCACATGATATCTCTTCTGCTTGGAGCATCAATTTATTTTGTTAGGATTTTCTTGATGTTATTTATAATAATTTTTTGCATCTTTTATTTTAATAAAAGTGGCAATGATAGCCTTTACTATGCTTATTTTGCAAGTCTACATGTTGCTGTTTCAAAACAGAAAGTTTATCGCTGTTGCAAAAATTCCCTAGAAAATTCAAATTGCGATAAAATTTTGATTTTTTTTGCAAAATAAGCTCTGATAAATTTTCTACAGTGTGGTAAAATTTCATAATTTTTGTAGTTAAATAAGTATTGATACTCTTGCATTCTTTACAGACTGTACTGGTTTGGCAAATTGTTGTTATGTTTGTATTGTTTGCATATGTTTGCTTGTTTAATGATTCTATTTGAGGATATGAGTATTAAATATGCAGAGGAATTTAGTATGCAATGTAATTTTAGTGATTTATTACAATAGAGAATGATAAGGTCTTTGCATTGGTTTATACTAACTTATCTCGCGAGTTCTTGTTGAGCTTTGTGTGGATGAAGTTTTTAAGATTTAGGGAAACCGTGATATAAAAGGAATTAAGGAGACACAAAAGCTCAAACTTGGGGATCCCAAGGCATCCAAAGATAATATTTCAAGAAGTCTCAAGCATCTAAGCTTGGGGATGCCCGGTAGGCATCCCACCTTTCTTCATCAACAATTATCGGTTAGTATCGGTTGAGCCTAAGTTTTTGCTTCTCCCCATGAGTTGTGCTATTGTTGGAATGTCATTTTATTTTATTTTGCTTGCAGTTCTAATAAAATTCTTAGATCTGAAAGTTTTTGAATAAGAGAGAGTCCTCAAATAGCTACCTATTTACTTAACTACCCGCTTGATCTTCACTTATATCTTTTTGGAGTAGCTTGTCATTTGCTCTAGTGCTTCACTTATATCTTTTTGAGCACAGAGTTCTTTAGTATTTTTGAAGAAATTCTCTCTTGCTTCACTTAAATTAATTTGAGAGAAAGAAATATTATGCTCATGATCTCCACTTATATTTGTTTGAGCTTATCAAAAGCAATACATGAAAATTAGTTCCAAAGTGATAGATATCCAAGGAGGATATAATAAAAACTTTCATGAAGATCATTGGACAAAATAAACTTGATTCCTTGTAATAGTTTTGAGATATGATGATATGATATGTGAGTCATGTTGATGAGTAATTATGATTTAGTAATAATATTGGTGTTAAGGTTTGCAATTCCCTATGCAAGCACGAAAGTCAATAGTTATGCAATGAAATTGCATCCTACTTGTGGTGCATTATTTGGTGTTAATTATGCTCAATGCTCGCTTGTGAGATTATTCGTTTCTTGGTTGGTCGCTTCTCAATCTTCTTCTAGCCTTCATTTTGCACTAAGTATGGTCACTACTTGTGCGTCCAAAATCCTTTAAACCAGCTTTGCCACATGAGTCCACCATACCTACCTATATGTGGTATTCTTTTGCCGTTCTAAGCAAATTTGTACGAGCCATCTCTAATTTTCAAAATAAACTTATCTTTTGTGTGCTCGTACCGCTCATGAGGCGGTGAGGGGTGGCCGATATTTTCCATGCTAGATGTGTTATTCTCACGATGAGTGCTTATTCACTTGTCATTGCACGAGAGTAAGGCAAATGTATTAGGGATGCCCAGTCCCGAAATGAAAAATAAATTTACTTTATGTTGTCAAATAATAATTTCCTTAGAAAGTGTTGGTATGGAAGGCACCCGTGGATAAAGGAATAAACTTTATTTTTCTGTATGGTGGAAAAAGGAATAAAGTTTATTTTTCTGTTGGGAACCACCTATGATATATCTAGCTCTAAGTCATTTTCGTTGGGGGGAAAAGTATGCCTCTCAAAATGTTTTTATCTCTCAATTTTTACTTTATGCAATTTTTATTTTTAATTTGAGTCTCCATCTTCTCTTATAAAAGCACCAACTAGGGGCACTATGATCGTACTTTAGCATTGGGTGTAGCTAATATGCGAGTGTGTTTCATGAATGGATCAATGATTGAGCATGATGGGCTAGGGATAACTTATTTAGCGTTGATATTTTGAAAGACATGGTTTCTTGTTGATATGCTTGAGTATTTAAGTCCTCATGTCAAAACTAGACTATTGCTTTGAACCATATAAAAGTCCAAATGTCCATGCTACAAAGAAAATATTATGAGATAACATGTTAGGCAACATTCCACATCAAAAATTCTGTTTTCATCATTTACCTACTCGAGGACGAGCAGGAATTAAGCTTGGGGATGCTGATACGTTTCCAACGTATCTGTAATTTTTTATTGTTCCATGTTGTTATATTATCATTCTTGGATGTTTTACAATCATTTTATGTCAACTTTATATCATTTTTGGGACTAACCTATTGACCCAGTGCCCAGTGCCAGTTGTTGTTTTTTGCTTGTTTTTTACATCGCGGGAAATCAATATCAAATGGAGTCCAAACACCGCGAAACTTTTTGTGGATTTTTTATGGACCAGAAGACCACCAGTGGGCCAAAGAAGCACCTGGGGGGTACCCTGAGGGGGGCACAACCCACCAGGGCATGCCTGGGGGCCCAGGCATGCCCAGGTGGGTTGTGCCCACCTCGGTGGCCTCCCGGACCCCCTCTTTGCCCTATAAATCACCAAATATTCCAAAAATCCTCGAGGCTAACCTAGATCAGAAGTTCCGGCGCCGCAGGCCTCTGTAGCCACCGAAAACCAATCTAGACCCCATTTCGGCACCTTGCCGAAGGGCAATCATCTTCGGTGGCCATCTTCATCATCCCGGTGGCCACCACTATGAGGAGGGAGTAGTCCACCCTTAGGGCCGAGGGTTTGTACCAGTAGCTATGTGTTTAATCTCTCTCTCTCTCTCTCGTGTTCTTGAGATGTCACGATCTTGACGTATCGCGGGCTTTGTTAATATAATAAGATCATGTGGTGTTTTCCCCTCTCTATCTTGTTGTGATGAATTCAGTTTTTCCCTTTGAGATTTCATTGTTATCAGATTGAATACTTTTATGGATTTGTGAGGACTTGATATATGTCTTCCATATGAATACTCATGGTGACAATGGGGTATTGTATGTTGGGGAACACAGTATTTCAAAACAATTCCTACGATCACGCAAGAGCTATCTAGGAGATGCATAGCAATGAGAGGGGAGAGTGTGTCAACGTACCCTCGTAGACCGAAAGCGGAAGCGTTAAGTAACGCGGTTGATGTAGTCGAACGTCTTCGCGATCCAACCGATCAAGTACCAAACGTACGGCACCTCCGCGATCTGCACACGTTCAGCTCGGAGACATCCCTCGAACTCTTGACCCAGCTGAGGCTGAGGGAGTGTTTGGTCAGCATGATGGCGTGGTGACGGTGATGATGAATTACCGGCACAGGGTTTCGCCTAAGCACTGCAACGATATGACCGAGGTGTGTTTCTATGGAGGGGGCACCGCACACGGCTAAGAGAAACTTTTGTGTGCCTTTGGGGTGCCCCCCTCCCACGTATATAAAGGGGGGAGGGAGGAGGAGGCTAGCCAAGGGGAGGAGGCGCGCCAAGGGGGCAATCCTACTCCAAGTAGGATTCGCCCCCCCCTTTCCTATTGCAACAAGGAGAAGGGGGAAGGTGAGGGAGGAGAGAAGGAAAGGGGGGCCGACCCCCCTAGTCCAATTCGGTTTGGGCAAGGGGGGGCGCGCCCTGCCTTGGCCTTCCTCCTCTCTTCCACCAATAGGCCCATGAGGCCCAATAACCCCCCAGGTGGTTCCGGTAACCACCTGGTACTCCGAAAAATACCCGATACACCTCGGAACTGTTCCGGTGTCCGAATATAGTCTTCCAATATACCAATCTTTGTGTCTCGACCATTTTGAGACTCCCCGGCATGTCCGTGATCTCATCCAGGACTCCGAACTACCTTCGGTACACCAAAACATATTAAGTCATAATACCGATCGTCATCGAACGTTAAGTGTGCGGACCCTACGGGTTCGAGAACTATGTAGACATGACTGAGACTCATCTCCGATCAATAACCAATAGAGGAACCTGGATGCTCATATTGGCTTCCACATATTCTACAAAGATCTTTATCGGTCAAACCGCATAACAACATACGTTGTTCCCTTTGTCGTCTGTATGTTACTTGCCCGAGATTCGGTCGTCGGTATCATCATACCTAGTTGATTCTCGTCACCGGCAAGTCTCTTTACTCTTTTCGTAATGCTCATCCCACAACTACCTCATTAGTCACATTGCTTGCAAGGCTTATAGTGATGTGCATTACCGAGAGGGCCCAGAGATACCTCTTCGACAATCGGAGTGACAAATCCTAATCTCGATCTATGCCAACTCAACAAACACCATTGGAGACACATGTAGAGCATCTTTATAATCACCCAGTTACGTTGTGATGTTTGATAGCACACTAAGTGTTCCTCCAGTATTCGAGAGTTGCATAAACTCATAGTCACAGGAACATGTATAAATCATGAAGAAAGCAATAGCAATAAACTAAACGATCATAGTCCTAAGCTAACAGATGGGTCTAGTCCATCACATCATTCTCTAATGATGTGATCCCGTTCATCAAATGAGAACACATGTCCATGGCTAGGAAACATAATCATCTTTGATTAATGAGCTAGTCAAGTAGAGGCATACAGACACTCTGTTTGTCTATGTATTCACACATGTACTAAGTTTCTGGTTAATACAATTCTAGCATGAATAATAAACATTTATCATGATATAAGGAAATATAAATAACAACTTCATTATTGCCTCTAGGGCATATTTCCTTCAGTCTCCTACTTGCACTAGAGTCAATAATCTAGATTACAAAGTAATGATTCTAACACCCATGGAGTCTTGGTGTTGATCATGTTTTGCTCGTGAGAGAGGCTTATTCCATGGGTCTGCAACATTCAAATCCGTATGTATCTTACAGATCTCTATGTCTCCCTCCTTGACTTGATCGCGGATGGAATTGAAGCTTCTTTTGATGTGCTTGGTTCTTTTGTGAAATCTGGATTCCTTTGCCAAAGCAATTGCACTAGTATTGTCACAAAAGATTTTCATTGGACCCAATGCACTAGGTATTACACCTAGATCGGATATAAACTCCTTCATCCAGACTCCTTCATTTGCTGCTCATTTGCTGCATCCGAAGCAGCTATGTATTCCACTTCACACGTAGATCCCGCCATAACGCTCTGCTTAGAACTGCACCAACTGACAGCTCCACCATTCAATAAAAATACGTATCCGGTTTGTGACTTAGAGTCATCTGGATTAGTGTCAAAGCTTGCATCAACGTAACCATTTACCACGAGCTCTTTGTCACCTCCATAAACGAGAAACATATCCTTAGTCCTTTTCAGGTATTTCAGGATGTTCTTGACCGTTGTCCAGTGATCCACTCCAGGATTACTTTGGTACCTCCCTGCTAAACTAATAGCAAGGTACACATCAGGTCTAGTACACAGCATTGCATACATGATAGAACCTATGGCTGAAGCATAGGGAATATCTTTCATTTTCTCTCTATCTTCTGTAGTGGTCAGGCATTGAGTCTGACTCAACTTCACACCTTGTAACACAGGCAAGAACCCTTTCTTTGCTTGATTCATTTTGAACTTCTTCAAAACTTTATCAAGGTATGTGCTTTGTGAAAGTCCAATTAAGCGTCTTGATCTATCTCTATAGATCTTGCTGCCCAATATATAAGCAACTTCACCGAGGTCTTTCATTGAAAAATTCTTATTCAAGTATCCTTTTATGATATTCAGAAATTCAGTATTATTTCTGATCAACAATATTCCATCCACATATAATATCAGAAATTCTACAGAGCTCCCACTCACTTTCTTGTAAATACAGGCTTCTCCAAAAGTGTGTATAAAACCATATGCTTTGATCACACTATCAAAGCGTATATTCCAACTCCGAGATGCTTGCACCAGTCCATAAATGGATCGCTGGAGCTTGCACACTTTGTTAGCACCTTTTGGATCGACAAAACCTTCTGGTTACATCATATACAACTCTTCTTTAAGATATCCATTAAGGAATGTAGTTTTGACATCCATTTGCCAAATTTCACAATAATAAAATGCGGCAATTGCTAACATGATTTGGACGGACTTAAGCATCACTACGGGTGAGAAGGTCTCATTGTAGTCAACTCCGTTAACTTGTCGAAAACCTTTCGCAACAAGTCGAGCTTTGTAGACAGTAACATTACTATCAGCGCCAGTCTTCTTCTTGAAGATCCATTATTCTCTATGGCTTGCTGATCATCGGGAAAGTCAACCAAAGTCCACAGTTTGTTGTCATACATGGATCCCATCTCAGATTCCATGGCCACAAGCCATTTCGCGGAATCTGGGCTCATCATCTCTTCCTCATAGTTCGTAGGTTCGTCATGGTCAAGTAACATGACTTCCAGAACAGGATTACCATACCACTCTGGTGCGGATCTTACTCTGGTTGACCTACGAGGTTTCACTACTGGGAATCAGCTACTTTGCCATCTGCCAGCTCTTTGCCATCAGCTAGCTAACGGCAAAGAAGCTCTTTGCCATCAGCTACCCAAAAGCAGACGGCAAAGAACTGGCTGATGGCAAAGAAGGTCTTTGCCATCAGCCAGTTCTTTTCCGTCCGCTAGCGGACGGCAAAGATTCTTTGCCGTCAACTGGCAGACGACAAAGAGGGAGGTGGCCCACACTAACGGGCTGATGAGCGAAAATCTAACGCGGACCCTATTTGTCGTCCGCTAGCAGACGGCCAAGAGTAATAAAGAGGACGGCAAAGGGGGGCGGGCGGCAAACATCTAGGCTACTAACGGGCCGAGCCCCACCCCCCGCCCATCTCTGTTTCTGTCCCCCCTCTCCTCCCCCGACGACCACCGCCACCCGCCGTCGCCCCCGCCACCCACTGCCGCCCCCTTGCCCCTCCTCCCCTCGCCCTGTCGCCCCACTGTCCCAACCAGCCGCCGCCGCCCCTGGCCCCACCACCCCTTGCCCCGTCGCCCCCACCACCTGCCACCGCCCGGCGCCCCGCCCCGGCGCCTCGTCGCCCCCACCACCCGCCACCGCCCGGCGCCCTGCCCCGGCGCCTCGTCGCCCCATTGCCCCACCGCCCGGCGCCCCAACCAGGCTCACCGTCGCCCCTGCGCCCGACCCCGACCTATCGGAGCCAGGCCCGCCGCCGCTGCCCTAACAGCGGCCGTCCACCACCACCCCCTGCCCCCGGAGCCAAGGTGAGCATTTTTTTGTTTTTTCTACTGTTTTTCTTTGCTGTTTAGGTTTAATTAGTTTATTGATAGGTTTAGGTTAGTGGTTGGTTTAGGTTAGTGCTAGATTTAGGTTTAGATAATTAGAAGAAGAAGAAAGTTGAAAAAAAAGAAGAAGAAGTAGAAGAAGAGGAAAAAGGAAAAAAGGAAGAAGAATAGGAAAAAGGAGAAGAAGAAAGAAGAAGAAGAAGAAGAAGAAGAAGAAGAAGAAGAAGATGAAGAAGAAGAAGAAGAAGAAGAAGAAGAAAGAAGAGGAGGAGGAGGAGGAGGAAGAGGAGGAGGGAGAAGAAGAAAGAAAAGAAGAAGAAGAAGACCCCGACACCCCGGCACGACAGCCCGACCCCGACCCCTGACACCCCGACCGCGAC
This sequence comes from Triticum urartu, assembly GCF_003073215.2. NCBI lineage: Eukaryota > Viridiplantae > Streptophyta > Magnoliopsida > Poales > Poaceae > Triticum > Triticum urartu. The sequence goes on along the minus strand of NC_053027.1, from coordinate 393,320,941 downwards.
ACGCCACCCCCGACACCCGGGCCCGTCAACTCGACCCCGACCCCCGACCCCCGACACCCCGACCCCGACCCCCGACACCCCACCCCGACCCCCGGACAAAAAAACCCCTGGGGGAAAAAAAAAACCCCCCCCCCCCCGGAACCACACCCCACGCCCCGACCCGACCCAGACCCCGCTGACACCCCGACCCCGACCCGACACCCCGACCCCGACACGCCACCCGACACCCCGGCCCGACACCCCGACCCCGACCCCCCACCCCGACACCCCGACCCCGACATGACACCCCGACCTCCCGACCCCGAAACAGCACCCCGACCCAGACACGGCACCCCGACACCGACACGACACCCGACCCCCGACACCTCCCGAAAAGGTGTTGTTTGGCCTTCCACAGGCCGACGGGGTCATATATTTGTGAATTATTAGTTAGGTCATATATTCTTGGATTTTGTTATGAAAAACATCATATATAATTCTGTTGACCGGGTAGTTTTAAATGTGCAATTGTTTCATCGCTGCGAGGTTTGGTGTTTGACGACCTCGCCGTGCGTGTGACGAGCTCTGCCCCTCATTCGCGGGTGAGCACAAATGACATGTCCTCTTCCCCCATTAATTATTTGCTCTATTCCGATGAAACTTGATAGCTAGCTATATATGTGTCTTGAATCATCAGTATGCGTAACCAATATGTGTCTCCCGTTTGAAAGCGTCATAGTTATAAATATGCATGCATTTGCATATCTATAACCTTGATTCTTTCGAATTGTCCAACGCTATCCATGGACAGCCCGAGTATGTGTAGATTGGGTTCGTTTTCCCATATGCTTTGCTCCGGATCCGACGCATAAATTTCGTCAGTGCTTCCCCTGTTGTTCTCCGGGTACACATCCTCTCTGTTTATTGTAGAGATGTGTATCAGGAGAACAACGGGGAGGTGCTGCCGAAATTTTACGTCGGATCCGGAGCATAGCATGGGAAAATGAACCCAATCTACACATGCACGGGTGGGATTAGGACCCATCATTACCTATTAGAGTGTAGGTTGCATGGACGTAATAAAATTGACAAAGTAGATCAACTGATGAATATATACATGGTGAATTACATATATAATTGTTGTGTTTCCAGTAGCTCTGAAAGGCAAGATGAGTGACCGTGCGTGGATGTATACCAGTCACACTGGTCAGAACAAATGGAGCGCTGAATGGTTCACAAAAACCAAGGGGTTTGTGCAAGCCGCATTTGCAAATGGCCAGAAGAAAACCTGGTGCCCCTGTTTCCGGTGCGACAATTGGGAAAAGAAGACAGAGGCTGAAATGGGCAAACACCTACAGAAGAGTGGTTTTAAGCCCGATTATACGGTGTGGACATTTCATGGTGAGTCTGCCCAACGTGACCGAGCTGAGGTGGATCGTCGTCGCACCGACGAGCATGGTACCGGGATGGAAAACATGGTGCAAGACTATGATGATGCTCGGGATCCGGACGAGGAGATGGAGGAATCTGCAAAGGCCTTCAATGAAATGTTGGAGTCTTCAAAACGTACGCTCCACGAGCACACTGAGCTTTGTCAGTTGGATGCCATCTCACAAGTAATGCCTCTGAAGGCTCAGTTCAACTTGGGCAGAGAATGCTATGACGCAATTATGACAGTATTTGGACTCTTTATACCCAAAGGCCATGTAATGCCTGCAAACCGGTACCAGTCGAACAAAATCTTCTGTGCACTGAAGATGCCCTATGAGAAGATACATGCCTGTGAGAAAGGATGTGCCTTATTTAGGCTTGACTATGCGGACTTGAACTATTGTCCCATTTGCAAGTCTCCCAGGTATATTGTGGTAGACAACGGTATGGGTGAGAAGACACAGACCAAAATCCCCGTTAGTGTTCTTCGGTATATGCCAACCGTACCAAGACTTCAACATCTTTTCATGGTCGAAGAGACGGCCAGACAGATGACATGGCACAAAACAGGCAAAAGAACCGAACTAGATGCAGATGGGAATCTGATGATGGTACACACATCGGATGGTGTTGCGTGGAAAAAGTTTGATGAATTACATGCTGACAAAGCGGCAGATCCGAGGCATCCTCGAGTCGGCATCAGCACGGATCGGTTCAGTGTGTTTGGTATGACGGCAGCCCAATACAGTTGTTGGCCCATATTTGTCTTTCCACTCAATCTCCCCCCCGGACAGATTATGCAAAGACAGAACATTTTCCTGACGTTGATAATTCCAGGGCCCAACTATTCGGGGAAAATATGAATGTGTACATGCAGCCGCTTAAGGACGAATTGCAAGAAGCCTGGGATAATGGGTTCAAGACATATGATGCCTTTAGCAAACGAAACTTCATAATGCGTGTCTGGTACATGTACTCGACGTATGACTTGCCGGCGTATGCGCTATTCGTTGGCTGGTGTGTGCATGGAAGGTTCCCATGCCCCACATGCAAGGGAGCTCTTGAGTTTCGTTGGCTTCAGGCCGGTCGCAAGTTTTCTTGCTTCGACATGCATAGACAGTTCCTGGATCCTCGCCACAAGTTCAGGAAAGACAAGAAGAACTTCATCAGGGGTAGAGTTGTCAAAAACTCTGCACCACCTGCATTGACAGGCCAACAGACCCTGGATCAGTTAAACACTCTCAAGCCTGATCCACAACGTCCAGGGTACTTCAAGGGGTATAATACTAAGCACGCGTGGACTCACAAAACATGCTTATGGGATCTTCCTTACTTCAAAGACCCCCTTTCCCCACACAACATCGACGTGATGCACACTGAGAAGAATATCGCTGAGGCATTTTTTGGTACATTGTTTAGCATAGATGGGAAGTCAAAGGATAATACTAAGGCTAGAGTCGATCTAGAGGCGCTATGTGATAGGCCGTTACAAAACATGAAAGAACCGAAAGGAAAGCAGAACTAGACGAAGCCAAAGGCATGGTTTAATCTTGGAAGGCCAGCTATGAGGGAAATTATCTTGTGGGTGCAACAGCAGTTGATGTTCCCCGATGGGTATGCAGCGAATCTAAAGAGGGGAGCGAATCTTGATAAACTGAAGATATTTGGTCTCAAGAGTCATGATTGGCACATATGGATTGAGCGGGTAATGCCGGTGATGTTGCGTGGCTTCATCCCTGAGGATGAATGGCTAGTACTGGCAGAACTCGGCTATTTCTTCTGTGTTCTTTGTGCGAAAGAACTATCGCCTGGCATGCTAGAAGAAATGGAAGAGTTGGCGCCGGAGTTGATCTGCAAGTTAGAGAAGATCTTTCCACCGGGATTCTTTAATCCAATGCAGCATTTGATTTTGCATCTCCCGACCGAGGCAAGATTGGGGGGGGGGCGTGCAAAATCGTTGGTGCTACCCAACTGAGAGGATGCAGAAGACGCTTCGAGAAAAATGTAAAAATAAACGTAGAATTGAAGCATCGATGGCTGAGGCATTCATCATAGAGGAGGCGGCAAACTTCGTAACAACGCACTACGAAGCCAAAAATCGTCATTTGCATAATCCGAAGCCTCGATACAATGTTGACGACCCTAAAAAGGGTGGATCCAACCTCAGCCTATTCCAAGGGAATCTCGCACCAGCTAGTGTTTCACATCCACTATCTTTGGATAACGAAGAATGGCAGACCATTTCGTTGTATATCTTCAACAACCTGATAGAAGTGCGGCCGTACATCGAGTAAGTTCTCGGTACATTGTTTTGCAACTTCTATTTCCTTTGAACTGCTCTTATTCCTGGATATGTCATATAGTCGATACGTCGCCATATTCTCGTATGGAGCGGAGATCCAAAAGGATTCCGTCGAAGAGTATGAGCTTCTCGCAAAGCAAGGAGGCGGCTATCCCGGTTTCATCTCTTGGTTCAAACAAACGGTAATTTCTATTAGACAATTTCATTTCATTCGCTAATTTGTGCGTAATGCAATAATCCTTTCATATTAAACTTGTACGCTAATTCAGAGTCTATCAACGCCGAATTGAGACAAGTCGTTAATAGTTTTGACTATAAGGTCCGTTCATTTGACAAGTACGACATCAACGGGTATCGCTTTCGTACCTATGGCAAAGAGCTATCTATGGCCAACCGAAAGTCTACAAATTCTTGTGTATCTGCTATCGGCGAAGGAGGCACCGAGTATTATGGGAGAGTTGAAGCAATTTATGAACTTCTGTTCTATGGTGAAAACCCACCGAATGTCGTAGTCTTCAAATGTTATTGGTTTTAGCCGAAGGAGACTAGAAGGACTCATGAACATATAGGGCTAGTTGAAATCAACCAAAGCACCCATTTAGATGTTCCTGATGTCTATATTACGGCTCAACAGGCGACCCAAGTATTCTATCTACCGTGGGCCTGCCAAACTAATCCAAATCTGAAAGGTTGCGATGTCGTTTATGAAGTGCCGCCACGTGCTAGACTTTCTCCCCCAAAGGAAGAGGATTATGAACCTCACATTAACCCAGACACATATGAAGGAG